>NC_042985.1:15707545-16007545 GCF_901001165.1 Salmo trutta
ACAAACAAACACAAATAAACACCTCTATTTCTATCATGGAACCACCAATAAGTTTTCACTGTTTTTTTAATGGTAGTCAACTAGCAACTACAGTTGAAGCTACAGTATTCATTGTCGATACTGTATAATTGTTTGAAATAGTTGTATTACTTTTTCTGAGACAAATTTATTTTGGGGGATTTTTGAGAATGTACCAGTTTTACAGGAGTGCAATGACTTTGAGACGTTGTAATTGTATTCAGATATATAGCTGAGGATTCTTAGGGATGGGGGTAACCGTTGATATATAGCTGATGATTCTTAGGGATGGGGTAACAGTTGATATATAGCTGATGATTCTTAGGGATGGGGTAACAGTTGATATATAGCTGATGATTCTTAGGGATGGGGGTAACAGTTGATATATAGCTGATGATTCTTAGGGATGGGGGTAACAGTTGATATATAGCTGATGATTCTTAGGGATGGGGGTAACAGTTGATATATAGCTGATGATTCTTAGGGATGGGGGTAACAGTTGATATATAGCTGATGATTCTTAGGGATGGGGGTAACAGTTGATATATAGCTGATGATTCTTAGGGATGGGGTAACAACTGGAATACAGAATATCAAGGCTTTTAATTAAGTTGATAAAAAAGTATCATTCTTGATTTGTGTTAATGAATACATGTATTATTTAACCCCATACACAGCAAAATGTGGTTAAGAAAAATAAAGGGAAGATCTTAAGATGAGCAGGATGAATTAATTTGAACGGACTCCCTAATGTCTCGATAATACTCTGAATTGAATCTACACATGATTTGACTGTTCATTTTCCTCTCACTCCATCTACCAATAATATACCACATATATAAACACCCATATATAATATGACCCATATAAAGCAGATGCTGACTTGTCCATCAGACACGGTGGGCCATTAAATGTATGATTTCACAACAGACAGTTGCACAACAAGTGGCCAGTTGTAGGTAAGAGAAGAGGAATCCCCAAGCAGCAGGGCTGGTACTGTTACTGTGGTGTATGGACAGGTCTGCCTGAATACCTGCGAGTCGATCTGTCTTAATGTGTGTCAAACTGTCAGAGCTCAGAGGACTCACCATCTCCTCGCTCTAAACCAGATAGTCAAACCCTCTCCTCTCTTTGCCCTCTGTCTCTCTGACCTGCCATGACTTTTGACACATGTGCTACATCAGGAAATTAACGGTGTATGAATGCCGCCACTGCTGCACGAATGCAAAGCTACCAGTCGCTGCTGTGTGGAAAATATCTTCACTTTTTCCATAAATACCAAACCAGGCTACGTATCCTCTCCTTTCACTCTCTATTTCTCTCTCTTCTCTTTCTCTCTATTTCTCTCCTCTTTCTCTCTTTTCTCTCTCTCCCCTCTTTCTTCTCTCCCTCTTTTCTATTTCTTCTCTTTCTCCCTCTCTCTTTCTCACCCTCCTTTTCATTCCACAGGTACTGTAGTAAACCAGATGCAGCTTCAGTTTAGCGTGATATGGGGGTTAGAATTTGATTTACTTTACGGCTGTGGTTTTTACAGGCTCCCCGCTGGTCCTCCCGCTGAGCCACGCTGGGCCCGGTGTGAGCTGAAAACAGCGTTGGCACCACTGTAACAATCAGGTCTCTGTTGGAGGCATCTCCAACATGCCCCACCGCCAGAGAGCGAGAGCAAAAATAAATGATTTATTTAATATCAGGCCTAGCTAGCTCTGCCTGGCAGAGTAATTACCTACAGCCCTGTGCTTGAGTGCCTCTCTGGGGTCGACAACATGTGTTGTAACAATGGATTAGTTTAATACAGGCCCATTTACTATGCTCGCAAACCCACAATAATAGGCCAGAGGAAATGTACTCAAGCTCCATTAAGAGGTGGAAGAAATGAAGAAACGCAATAGAGAGCTGGTGCTCGCTAGGCCATTCAATAAATGGAGGATGATATTTATAGGAGTCGACATGTTGTGGTGGTAAAGACTAAATATCTTGGACGCTGTCAAAGGTCAAGTCTGACAGTAATGACACACGGCAGTGAATGGAATAGTTTCCCCTCGCTTTCTGGTTGTTGACGGTGGTTTTGTCATTCCAAAGCCGCGAGTTAAACCTCTGGGTCTTGCCAGTGTATGTATGATTGAGTTTTTCCCTCTATCTCTCCACTGCTGAAGCTGAACTTTTCTGTGTTCAGAGTAGTCAGTAAGTGAGCTAGGCAACATCGCCCTCTGCTGGTAAACATTTGTATTTTCTCACAGTCCGAATGCATTCAGGAACACAATTTAGATTTGATTTCTTGATAATATATGACAATTAATGTGTCCTCAAAAACTTTGGGTCAATTGAAGTTGAAGAAAGCGTTGCTAAGGTTTAGTAGCCTATAATAATAAACCCTCTGGACTGTGTTGTTCAGCTGTAGTGAACCTGTATCCTTCTCTCTCTTTGTGTTTCCAGTGAATGAGATCATCGGCAGAGACATGTCCCAGTCCCCTGGTGGCAGTGCCCAGTCGTAGCGCTGTCCGTGGCCAGGCCTCCACACACCCAGCTGGGCATAGCAGTGTCCTCACCAGCCCCAACACCACAGGACTTTACCTGCCTCTAGGCAGGACAGACTGGGCTGAGATTCCCCTTTACACTTCATGGACCTACCAGTCCACAAAAAGACCCTCCAGACACATATGAACAAACCTTTCATATACCCACATGACAGCAAAAGAGCTCAGATTCACCCACCTACACATGTATACATCAGATTATAAACAGGAGAACACCGCAGGGTGGTGACAAACTGTAGGATTATTGGGGTCAGTGGCAGAAAGACGAGGAACATGTTCTCTGTTCAGTTGACTTCGGGTTCATTTTTAGCATTAGTACTCAGGCCTGGGCTCAGATCCCCAGAGGTATCACTGGTTTAAAGAGTGATCACCTCTTAAACGGTTTCTATGCAGTTAAACTCTCTGCTCAGGGTGTCTGGTTGGAGTATGTAATATACCCTCTGAAGTCACAATGTTGCCCCTAACAGTGTAGTGCTCAGTGAGGAAAAATAGGATCCCTCAGTAGGAATAAAGAAGGGTTGAATACTGTACTCATGATTTTCTCACCAGCATAGACCTCGACGGTACGAACACCCCGGTTGGTTGAGTGATGTCACAACAGCATCCCCTGGGAGTGTAGAGATATTGCTGCGACCCCCCCCCCCCCCCCCCCATCACCCTAGTCCTTCTTTGTCTCTGGGTGCCTGGGAGCCCCTTCTCTTCTTCTCTGGTGCTGGACTGGGATCTGTAATATGCAACATTCCACACCTCTAGTGACCTTCCAGCCATGTAGATATAGTGCCTTCAGAAAGTATTCACACCCCTTGACTTTTTCAACGTTTTGTTGTGGTACAGCCTGAATTTCAAATATATTAAATGTAGACGTTTTTGTCGCTGGCCTACACGCAATACCCGATAATGTCAAAGTGGACTTATGTTTTCAGAATTGTTTATAAATTCATAAAAAATAAACACTGAAATGTCTTGAGTGAATAAGTATTCAACCCCTTTGTTATGACAAGCCTAAATAAGTTCAGGAGTAAAAATGAGCTTAACAAGTCACATAAGTTGCATGGACTCTCTGTGTGCAATAATAGTGTTCAACATGATTTTTGAATGACTACCTCATCTCTGTACCCCACACATAAAAGTATCTGTCAAGCGGTGAATTTCAAACACAGATTCAACCACAAAGACCAGGGAGTTTTTCCAATGCCTCGCAAAGAAGGGCACCTATTGGGAGATGGGTAAAAAAAAAAGAAGCTGACATTGAGCATATCCCTTTGAGCATGGAGAAGTTATTAATTATACTTTAGATAGTGTATCAATACACCCGATCAATACAAAGATACAGGCATCCTTCCTAACTCAATTGCCGGAAAGGAAGGAAACGGCTTAGGGATTTCACCATGAGGCCAATGATGACTTTAAAACTGTTACAGAGTTTAATGGCTGTGATGAATCAACAACATTGTAGTTATTCCACAATACTAACCTAATTGACAGAGTGAAAAGAAGGAAGCCTGTACAGAATACAAATATTCCAAAACATGCATCCTGTTTGCAACAAGGCACTAAAGTAATACTACAAAAACAATTGGCAAAGCAATTCACTTTTTGTTCTGAGTACAAAGTGTTATGTTTGGGGCAAATCAAATACTGAGTACCACTCTCCATATTTTCAAGCATAGTGGTGGCTGCATCATGTTATGGGTATGCTTGTAATTGATAAGGACTGGGGAGTCTTTTTAGGATAAAAGAATAAGCAGAATGGAGCACAGGCCAAATTCTAGAGGGAAATCTGGTTCATTCTGCTTTCCACCAGACACTGGGAGGTGAATTCACTTTTCAGCAGGACAATAACTTAAAACACAAGGCCAAATCTACACTGAAGTTGCTTACCAAGAAGACAGTAGATGTTCCTGAGTGGCCAAATTACAGTTTTGACTTAAATCTGCTTGAAAATCTATGGCAAGACCTGAAAATGGTTGTCTAGCTATGATTAACAACCAATTTGACAGAGCTTGAAGAATTTAGAAAAGGTTCATGGGCAAATGTTGCACAATCCAGGTGTGGAAAGCTCTTAGAGACTTACACAGAAAGACTCACGGCTGTAATCACTGCTTAAGGTGCTTCTACAAAGTATTGACTCAGGGGTGTGAATACTTATGTAAAGGAGATTTCTGTATTTCATTTTCAATAAATTAGCAAACATTTATAAAAACATGTTTTTACTGTCATTATGGGTTATTGTGTGTAGATGGTTGAGATTTAAAAATATATATTTAATCAATTTAATATTCAGGCTGTAACACAACAACAGGTGGAATAAGTCAAAGGGTATGAATACTTTCTGAAGCCACTGTGTCTGTATATTATTACTACCCTCTCCTCCTGACTCCCTAAACCCCCTCTTCAGGTTGAACAAATGCCTTATAAACATTGTTAAATAGCAGCTTTGAATGATAGGATGGTAAACGCTTTTGTTGTTTGTTTGCACAGCTGACTCTTCATGCAGAGTATGACTTTGATTTTTATAGAAATTAGATGGATTTATGAGTTTGTGATATGGAGAGCATTGACTTTCGATGAATATATTGTTTTATGCGATGGATAGATGAACACTGGTTTTCTCCAGACCGAGGTAGCCCATTAAGACAAGTAAATATATATATTTGTAACTGTAAGTAGACTCGTTGGAGTTGAATTAAAGGTGGTGTTTGAATTATCCACAGAGCAAGACGGACCTGTGTTCCTCTGAGCTCTGTCATGCAATAACTAAAGTGCGTCTGAAATGGCACCCTATTCCCTGTATAGTGCACTACTTTTGGCCAGCACACTGGTCAAAAGTAGTGCACTATCCAGGGAATCGGGTGTAATTGTGGATGCACACTAACTGTCTTGATGCCCTGGGCCCAGTTTTTCAAAATGTTTAATCTGGATAAGAATGATCTGGATTCTGTAATCCTTTTTTGCAATCCAGGATCAGATTGATCTGGCTGTTTTGGGGCCAGTTTTTCAGAAAATAATCAGATTGGATCATTCTCATCCACAACATGAAGATCACAGAATCCAGATTGTCAGTGCTTTCAACAGGCCGACACCTTTCCATCTAGTGGACAGGTTATGGTACTACTACACTGTCATAGGGAAACAGAGATGAGTAAACTACATGAATGAAGGTAACTTTATGACAAATAATAGAGCCTGCATATCACTTATAAGTAAGTACATGCATTTATTTGACACTTCTCAATATAACAACTGACCACACTCTTAATACTGCGGTCAATTTAACGTAATGAACCTTTGGTTTTCAGATGTAAGAATGTTTTTAGTTACATTGAAATGTATTGGTTGTGGTGCTTTTCACCTTTCTAAATCCACCCTGAATACACCCTTCCAGTGGGATCAAGATAATCCATACTTTCTAAATCCACCCTGAATACACCCTTCCAGTGGGATCAAGATAATCCATACTTTCTAAATCCACCCTGAATACACCCTTCCAGTGGGATCAAGATAATCCATACTTTCTAAATCCACCCCGAATACACCCTTCTAGTGGGATCAAGATAATCCATACTTTCTAAATCCACCCCGAATACACCGTTCCAGTGGGATCAAGATAATCCATACTTTCTAAATCCACCCTGAATACACCCTTCCAGTGGGACCAAGATAATCCATACTTTCTAAATCCACCCTGAATACACCCTTCCAGTGGGATCAAGATAATCCATACTTTCTAAATCCACCCCGAATACACCGTTCCAGTGGGATCAAGATAATCCATACTTTCTAAATCCACCCTGAATACACCCTTCCAGTGGGATCAAGATAATCCATACTTTCTAAATCCACCCCGAATACACCGTTCCAGTGGGATCAAGATAATCCATACTTTCTAAATCCACCCTGAATACACCCTTCCAGTGGGATCAAGATAATCCATACTTTCTAAATCCACCCTGAATCCACCCTTCCAGTGGGATCAAGATAATCCAGATTTTAGGCATCAAAACTATCATCATCACTACCTTTTTTGAGTAAAAAAAAATGCAAAAACTACATTTAATCCCGATTTAATGGTCAGATTGGATTACCAAATCTGGAGGATCAGAATACTTTTGTTTTCTTTTGAAAAACCCAATTCTAACATGTCATTTTATCTGATTGCAGAAATCCGATCAGATAACTTTTGAAAAACTGGGCCCAGAGACTCTTGTGTGCCTTCCACTTTGTAACAACCATACCTTCTGAGGGTAAAGCAGCTTCAATCCATATACTATTGGCAATAATATAAAACATTGAAAACTGTAGATTTAAACTGTTGATAAAAGTATTTTATATATAGTCCTTTATATATACTGTATATACTCCACCACCCCCGACGAACAAGGTTAAGTTAGTTTTAAAAAACAACTTCCATTTTTGTATGTTGTTGGTTCTTCCACGCCCCCTGTGTGTTGCACATCACAACAATCACGACACATGATAATTTTGTCTTCAGGATGGTACCTTAACAAAAATATGTATTTGTCAATCTTTCTCCTTGGGGAGATATACAGACTGCAAATGTATGGAATATTGATAGCAATAATAAAAAGATTTTCAGTTTGCCTGAGAATTACAACAACAAAAAGTCCAAAGAAAATGTCAAAGCCGAGTGTTAAAAAGCAACATATTCCAGTCCAACATCATCATAAGGATGTTTACAGAATGTGATTCTGAATGCTGGATAGATGTATGTATGTATGTATGCCATACATTACGTAGTCATGCTGTAATATAACATGTTGATTGGTCTGGGTAGGAACAACTCCTATTGCCTTAACATGTTCTCTGTGATTGGACAATGATATATGTATATTCTTGCATGTATATTTTTTTTCTCTGAGAGGATGTTGCTGATGACAACTGTCCAAGTCCAATCAGAAATAGAAAATAATTCTGCTATACACAAAAAAACCTGCCTGATGCCTTTAAAAAACATTTACTTTTTTTTTTTAAAGAACCTTGATGCCTATAGTTGTAGATGCAGCAGAGATGCTTGGTTCTGTTACTTCAAGGCTCTGTTTACACAGGTAGTCCAATTCTGATATTTTTCTCCCTAATCAGATCAGCTCTGATAAAGTTATGTGATTGGTCAAAGAACCAATTAGTGGAACAAATATCAGAATTGGGCTGCCTGTATAAACGCAGCCTTCTAGAGTATCAGCACAATACTTATTAGTCCTGCATACCAGAGGGCCAGTCAGTGAATCTGCCTTGTAAAGGACACAGTGCAAGCGTCTTAGTAGATTATATTAAGTGTGTGTGTGTGGATGTGTGCGTTTGTACCCAATAAACTGTAGATAAGTGTTTTTTTAATAATGAATTTCAGTTCTGTACAATACAAGCACACAGATGCATTAGGCTACTATGCAAACCATGACGAAAGCATCATGACAACGTGATATTTGGCATCAAGTACAAAATAACTGGTTTGTTTGTAATAATCTCTCGTGGCTTTTGTTTTATGTGTAAAACCTTTTCAAACAGTGAGGAGAGAATGTCACTATTTGTTTATTTAAACTATAGGAAGGCCTTAACTCATGTTGAATATGAATTACTGGTTTGTTGTCTGTATGCTCTTCTGGGTTAATAATTGACTTGTGAATATACATTTTGGACAGCAGGACGTTAGTTACAAGAGGAAGGGCTGGCTCTGGTGCTGCTTGTGAGACTGTTACCTAATTCACAGTATAGAGCTGATCAGAACCGTACTGTGCTGGCTTGGATGTTTCATTTTCACATGGTCCTTTCCAGCACAGTTCCAGCACTATGTAGATGCGTAAACAGGGCAGCCCAGTACAGCTCGGCTTGGCGCAGTTGGGCCCTATAGTGTGAATGAGGCACATGAGTCCAGAAACAAGAGCAGCATTAAATTCAGTAATCATTCGCTCTCTGCCATCCGCTTCTGTAAAACCAAAGATCGAACAATATGTTCCCATTTTACATACTGGTAAAAAGCAACACAGACTGACATTAGAACTCTATTTTTGATACTTTGAAATGGATGTCATTCCTAACAGTTGCGTACATATATATCTATAAATATATGTTTTGTAAAAGAAAAGGGAAATAGAGGTTTTAGCTGATGTTTACAGGAACCTTGTATTGTCATTTCATGTAAATTTTGTATTTTAAAATCATTTTGTAATTTAAGACTGCAGTGCTTTTTGAATTTATTCAAAGGGAATACCTTGCATTTAGGCTTTTACAGTAGTGTATCAATAAAAATACAAATGTCAAACTTTGGCTTTGTGTTTTTCTCTTTCTATACTGAACAAAAATATAATCGCAACATGGAACAATTTCTAACATTTTACTGAGTTACAGTTCATATAAGCAAATCAGTAAATTGAAATAAATTAGGCCTTAATCTATGTATTTCCCATGACTGGGAATACAGATATGTCATCCAGAACTGGGACATTTTCAGCTTCCAGGAATTGTGTACAGATCCTTGCGACATTGGTCCTCATGCTGAAACATGAGGTAATGGGGTGGATGAATGGCACGACAATGAGCCTCAGGATCTCGTCACGGTATCTCTGTGCATTCAAATTACCATCAATAAAGTGCAATGGTGTTCGTTGTCCGTAGCTTATGCCCATACCATAATCCCACTGCCACCCATGGGACACTCTGTTCACAACGTTGACATCAGCATACCACATACCATCTGACCGGTACAGTTGGAACCCGGATTCATCTGTGAAGAGCACACTTCTCCAGCATGCCAGTGGCCATCGATGGTGAGCATTTGCCCACTAAAGTTGGTAATGACGCCGAACTGCAGTCAGGTCAAGACCCTGGTGAGGACGAAAAGCACCCAGATGAGTTTCACTGAGACAGTTTCTGCAGAAATTCTTCAGTTGTGCAAATCCAGTTTATCAGCTGTCCAGGTGGCTGGTCTAAGATGATCCCGTAGGTGAAGAAGCCGGGGGTGGAGGTCCTGGGCTGGCTTGTTTACACATGATCTGTGGTTGTGAGGCCGATTGGACGTACTACCAAATTCTCTAAAATGAAGTTGGTGGCTTATGGTAGAGAAATTAACATTCCTGCAATCAGCATGTCAGTTGCACGCTCCCTCAAAACTTGAGACATCAATGCCATTGCGTCGTGGACATTTTAGAGTCGCCTTTTGTCCCCAGTACAAGGTGCACCTGTGTAAGGATCATGCTCTTTAATCAGCTTCTTGATATGCTACACCTGTCAGGTGGATGGATTATCTTGGCAAAGGAGAAATGCTCACTAACGGGGATGTAAACATATATGCACAAAATTAAATTTGAGAAATAAGCTTTTTTGTGCATATGGAAAATGTCTGATCTTTTATTTCCGCTCATGAAACATTGGACCAACACTTTACATGTTTATATTTTTGTTCAGTGTAAATAAATTGCTAGTGTGGGAGGAATGATGGTGATGATCCTGAAGAGATCACTGATAGACAAATCACTTTATTATGCAGGACTCATTTCATTGGAGTCATCCATACCTACACTTGAATATACATGTAGAATTTACTGGATCAGCCTTTCAAATAGCCTACTAATAGGGATTACTAGAAGACCTTATTTATGAACATGTATGTGCCATTAACGATCCGAGACATCTTTTGCGCCACAAGTTGTCCAATTCAATCCAGTGTAAAAATAAGTTTAATTGATGCATGCCGCCATACATTCATAAATGCTTTTCACAGCAAAAAAAAGTTACTAGTTGTCTTCTGATCCCTCCTGTCTCAGCCTCCAGTATTTATGCTGCAGTAGTTTATGTGCCGGGGGGCTAGGGTCGGTCTGTTACATCTGGAGTATTCTCTTGTCTTATCCGGTGTCCTGTGTGAATTTAAATATGCTCTCTCTAATTCTCTCTGAGGACCTGAGCCCTAGGACCATGCCTCGGGACTACCTGGCATGATGACTCCTTGCTGTCCCCAGTCCACCTGGCCATGCTGCTGCTCCAGTTTCAACTGTTCTGCCTGCGGCTACGGAACCCTGACCTGTTCACCGGACGTGCTTGTTGCACCCTCGACAACTACAATGATTATTATTATTTGACCATGCTGGTCATTTATGAACATTTTAACAGAACATCTTGACCATGTTCTGTTATAATATCCACCCGGCACAGCCAGAAGAGGACTGGCCACCCCTCATAGCCTGGTTCCTCTCTAGGTTTCTTCCTAGGTTTTTGGCCCTTCTAGGGAGTTTTTCCTAGCCACCGTGCTTCTTTCACATGCATTGCTTGCTGTTTGGGGTTTTAGGCTGGGTTTCTGTACAGCACTTTGAGATTTCAGCTGATATACGAAGGGCTATATAAATACATTTGATTTGATTTGTAAGCACACCATCCACCATGTCAGACTACTTACTGTATATTGGCCTCATCTAAAATGTCTGACTTCAATAGAATTTAATTGATACAGTTCAGAACAAATTAAGGCAATTTAAACACTGGGGCAATAAAGTTTCATGTATTTATTCAAACAGTTATACACACATACAGTAGTTAAATTCATACAAGTCAAGTCTCAAACTTGCTTAAAAGAAACAAAAAATGTTTTCCATCTGCCACCAGAGGTCAGCCAAGCCACAGAGGGGGCTGCTATTGCACTCTGGGTAATATAGGCACAGCGAAGATGAGAAACCAGACACTAGAGTTCTCAGCAGCCCAGTCACAGGAACAACTCATTCTGCGTTTTTTTATTTATGTATATATATATATATTTTTTACACAGTTTGTCGGTCCAAAAACAAGGGAGAATGGAAAGCATGCTACAGAAGACCGCGGTTTTCTATAAAATATAGTCGAAGAAAACAGATGGCACAGAGAACTACTCTCTTTAAAGGATAAAGGATATTGTTAAAGATCATGCCGACCAACAGCCAACTCTTTTCACATTTAAATAAATCTACATTTTAGGAAGAGTTTTTTGGATTAAACAAAGAATCAATATTTGTCATGCTAGTATACTAGAGAACTAAATGACACTTCAGGTACTTGAGCCTTAGCCTACTCTGATTGTAACAAAGACAAAGAGTGCTTGGACATATTATTCTAAATAGAAAGGCATGCCATACAAATGCTTTCACAGCAGAAACAAACACTGTTACACAAGTAGCTGTCATTAAGCTCAGCATCCAGCATGTTACTGGCTCTCACTACTGTACATAGTGGCCTTGTCTTTTCTAGTTTTAGAAAAGGGAGTAGTGGAACGAGCGTCTGATTTCCCTTCTATCCAGTACAGTAGTAGTTTCAGTTACAGTCAGTCTATATGGCTCTTATCTATTATTACACTGTACAGCCCAGCATTGGAAGGCACATCATTTACAACTAACATGCATACAGTACATACATCGTTTTTGCAGACATGCACACGGTAGGCTACATACAGTAGTGTTTTCAGACTGACAAACCAGACACAGGGGCATAGGGATTTTGTTTGAAGGTATGAACATCTTATATAGTGGGGCTGTAGTTGTCATTTAGCTAAAACAAGGGGAGAAGTGGTTTCATGCTTTAGGTGAGTGGTACATTTCATTGGCATCGTCGGTGGATGTTATGGAAGTATTCACACAAGGCACTTCGTACCAGACACAGGAAGGAGGATGTGCATCATATATAAAATATGTGTACAACCTAGTGCTGTGGGGAGAGGTGTCTGTCGGTCTGTGTATGAATGTTGAGAGGGAGCTTGAGAAAGAGGCTAAGAGGGAGGAGAGTCGGCAAATTGTTTGTGGGGAGGTGTGTGTATCAGTAGTGGAGGGAGAGGAAGTGACGAGGGAGGAGAGTCGGCAGATTGTGGGGAGGTGTGTTTGTGGGGAGGTGTGTGTATCAGTAGTGGAGGGAGAGGAAGTGACGAGGGAGAAAAGGAATCAGCAGTTGCGGTCCTCGACTCCTCCCTCCATGGTCGCTGTCAGCTGGTCGAGGTCAGTCGCAGCACACCAGCAGACGGACGGGGAGACCAGACAGGGGGTGGTTGGCGCGCTCGGCCACGGCCCGCCTGGCTGACTCCTCGCTGGGGAAGGTGATCAGGGCCTCGCCGCTACGCTGGCCGCTGAAGTTGTACAACAGGAGGACGGCGTCCGGCTGGAGCTGGAGGCAACAAACCACAGGAGATGGAGGAGAGATGAAGAGTTGTGGAGAGAGAGAGAGAGAGACAGAGGGGATAGAAGCCACACCGCTCAGTCATTAGCACCATCCCAACACCAGGGGGCCACAATCTGGCAAAGGAGAGAGGAGATCCTGAACTGATCAACCCAGTAGAGTTGGATGAGTCACACGAGAAACCACAGGTCAATGCAATTCCTTGTACTGCATGCTTGCCTTTAGAAGAGCTACAGTCCAAAAGCAATCCTCTGATCAGTCTTTGGGAGCAGGTTAGCAATGTGTTAATCAACTCAGAAAGAACACCACTAGGTTAACACACTCAGGTTAAGGGCTAGATGGACGAGGAGAGGAAGGGAGAGAGCGAGGAGGAGAAGGAAGGGAGAGAGTCGAGGAGAAGAAGAGAAACAGAGTCACTCTGGAGCACACTGTTGATTTGACATTAGGCAGGTGGACTGGCAGGCAGGCAGACAGGCAGGCAGACGGGAGCCATGTGAGGTACAGGGTAGGCTGGTTGAGGGTGGTAACTTACCTTAGTCTCCCTACAGACAGAGCCACTCTTTGGGCTGGATCAGACTCCTGGTCTGTCCCTGACTCATCTGAACCATGCTGCTGTAGTCTTCAGGAGAGTACTACAGTGTAATGAGGTTCACAGTCAGACAGGGGTACTCAGTAGAGCATTATATACGCACACACACACAAATACAATCACACTTAAAATTAATACACACCACACACAAGTCCCCAACAACCCACCTAAAAACTATCATTGGAACATACATGCAGTTGAAGTCGGAAGTTTACATACACCTTAGCCAAATACATTTAAACTCAGTTTCACAATTCCTGACATTTAATCCTAGTAAAAAATCCCTGTTTTAGGTCAGTTAGGATCACCACCTTATTTTAAGAATGTGAAATGTCAGAATAATAGTAGAGAGAATGATTTATTTCAGCTTTTATTTCTTTCATCACATTCCAAATGGGTCAGAAGTTTACATAATTATTATTTGGTAGCATTGCTTTTAAAATTGTTTAACTTGGGTCAAACGTTTTGAGTAGCCTTCCACAAGCTTCCCACAATAAGTTGGGTGAATTTTGGCCCATTCCTCCTGACATGGCTGGTGTAACTGAGTCAGGTTTGTAGGCCTCCTTTCTCACACACACACACTTTTTCAGTTCTGCCCACAAATGTTCTTAAGGTCAGGGCTTTGTGATGGCCACTCCAATACCTTGACTTTGTTGTCCTTAAGCCATTTTGCCACAACTTTGGAAGTATGCTTGGGGTCATTGTCCATTTAGAAGACCCATTTGCGACCAAGCTTCAACTTCCTGACTGATGTCTTGTGATGTTGCTTCAATATATCCACATAATTCTCCTCCCTCATGATGCCATCTATTTTGTGAAGTGCACCAGTCCCTCCTGCAGCAAAGCACCCCCACAACATGATGCTGCCACCCCTGTGCTTCACGGTTGGGATGGTGTTCTTCGGCTTGCAAGCCTCCCCCTTTTTCCTCCAAACATAATGATGGTCATTATGGCCAAACAGTTCTATTTTTGTTTCATCAGACCAGAAGACATTTCTCCAAAAAGTACGATCTTTGTCCCCATGTGCAGTTGCAAACCGTAGTCTGGCTTTTTTTAATGGCGGTTTTGGAGCAGTGGCTTCTTCCTTGCTGAGCGGCCATTCAGGCTGTCGATATAGGACTCGTTTTACTGTGGATATATATACTTATGTACCCGTTTCCTCCAGCATCTTGACAAGGTCCTTTGCTGTTGTTCTAGGATTGATTTGCACTTTTCACACCAAAGTATGTTCATCTCTAGGAGACAGAACGCGTCTCCTTCCTGAGCGGTATGACGGCTGCGTGGTCCCATGGTGTTTATACTTGCGTACTACTGTTTGTATAGATGAACGTGGTACGTTCCAGGTGTTGGGAAATTGCTCCCAAGGATGAACTAGACTTGTGGAAGTCGACAATTTTTTTCCCCTGAGGTCTTGGCTGATTTCTTTTGAGTTTCCCATGATGTCAAGCAAAGAGGCATTGAGTTTGAAGGTACCTTGAAATACATCCACAGGTACACCTCCAATTGACTCAAATGATGTCAATTAGCCTATCAGAAGCTTCTAAATCCATGACATCATTTTCTGGAATTTTACAAGCTGTTTAAAGTAACAGTCAACTTAGTGTATGTAAACTTCTGACCCACAGGAATTGTGATACAGTGAATTATAAGTGAAATAATCTGTAAACAATTGTTGGAAAAATTACTTGTGTAATGCACAAAGCAGATGTCCTAACCGTCTTGCCAAAACTATAGTTTGTTAACAAGACATTTGTGGAGTGGTTGAAAAACAAGTTTTAATGACTCCAACCTAAGTGTATGTAAACTTGCGACTTCAACTGTACATGCATACACTACAAGTGTAATGTAAGACACCAATCCACCACTCGGAACAGTTTCTCACCCAAACTGAGTGCTCAGTCAGAGACAGCACAACACGTTTCTAAGTGATCCAGAAACCAGGGGATAACCAGTCAGGATGAGATTACAGTGGTTTAGCCAAGAGTCAGGACTGAACTCAGCAACACTCTTTAGCATATACACACACACGGTGTGTAGGACTGTAACGCCCTACAGTAACTGGTCAGGTGTTCTCACATGCTGGGAGCGTAGAGTTACCCCCGAGGAAAACACACATGACATTAAAAACCAGCAGAAACTTTTCTAAACAAACCTTCAAGAGCACAAACCTTTAACCAAAACACCTCAGTCCCATCCCTGTATCCTCAGGCTAGAACACCTAATACACCTGCCCAACCAGCCCAGTCAGTCACAGTACTGTGAGAGTTCATACCTCCTCTGTAGACTCACTCCACCTACTCAGCCAATGAGGGAGAAGCAAGAGAAGGGGAGAGCACAAGTCCCTTATTGAATATGCTGCAGTGCTGAACCATGGTTTGTGTTGCAGTAAAGCATTCTGGTACCTAATATATGAGCACACTGACTGTTCAATTCTGAATGATGGGTTTGCCTACAGGCTTGTAGTTAAACATAAAGCTGGTTTTGTCATGAGGTGGGGGAATTATACAAATATGCTATTATTGAATAAGAAGGATTTGGACAGTTTGTCCAGGTATTTCTTAATTTGTGTGTATTGTTTTGTATTACTGCACTGTTGGAGCTAGAAACATAAGCATTTCACTGCACCCGTCATAACATCTGCAAATTGTGTACGCGACCAATAAAATGTTATGTAACACAAGTCATACACTGTACAGACAGGAGAGTCCTACACGGGTCAGTTCTGGAGCCACACCCGCCCCAAACCAATTCAGAGGCCCATCTGACATAGATTTTTCTCCTCAACCTGATCCACCTGCATAGAATTGCCTATAGCTGAGAAAACCTTTACATTCAATATTGTTTAGATAATCAAATAGTTAAACTGAAACAATTCCAAGAATCAAATATAGGCTGCAATAATACATTTATAGGCTATAGCCTACTCAAACTTTAACCAGCGCACCGGTTTAAAACTTGATATGGCCTGCGTATGGTCCAACTTAACAAAAGCCTGAATTAACGTTATAATTAACTGAATTGGCCCACCTTAAACAAATACCTGCTTGCAAGTTTTGCTGGCTGTGTAGTCACTCCATCTACCGGGTTGTTATCCTTGTCAACAATGACTCGTGCAGCACCTGTTTCCACTATGGTGTATTTCATAACCGTTCTTTTTATTTCTCCGGTTAGGCCTACGTTAGCCATTTTCCCGTGAGCTAGGCTGGCCAGGGAAAGTACACTTGGCAACGTATTCACGTGGGGGGATAAAACATATGTTTCAGCACCACACAATGGACAGTTCCCTGATCCACTGCGTGCATGGCTGGTAGCCTACATGTCTGCCTCACCGCTCACAGAATGGAATTCACAACACAATAAGCTCCAGGGTTTGTAAAAAAATATATTATCTTGATTTAAAATGCTTCCGACCCGCAATATAATTGTTCTGAACCGCGAGCCGACTCGTGGGTTGAAATAACTTTTTCATTGCACCCGCTAGCTGATTTATTTTGCAGGTCAACCGCTGGGAGCTGACCAGATGCAGGACTCTAACCGACAGCTTCTAAACCCTGTAAAAACAGCAGAACATCCTGCTTTGCTACCGTCGGTCATACAGGCACAAACATATACCCACATCAGACAGAAGATGTGGTATGTTACATGTAAAAATACAAGGCAATGTTTATATGAGCCCCTTATTTCCAACTCATTTGCAGGTATTCTCCTTTTATACATGTCAGTGGGTAACTGGCAAATTGAGAGGGATGTTGTTAAACCATGGGGGCTGTTTGCATTTCAAATTAGGGAGGTGTTAAAACAATGGAAGTGTTCATGAATTTACCTGAAAAAAAGCAGTGAACCAATCAGAGACCCAAAACCTGTATTTTGGTTACAGCGTCTGAACATGCAGGAATCATGACTGGGTCTTAGGTGGCTTTTAATTTGCCATGTTTTACCCCCTATAAAAAAGCTGGCATGGTAAAATTGTGGGATCTTTGTATATGAAAGGGACAATACACAAAAAAAAGAGTGGCAAAGAAATCAACCAAGACACATTAAACTGCAATGGAGTTTGAGGAGCGGGACTGGGGAGACTGGAACTAAGGAGACTGGGGTAGAGGGAGGGAGGGACTGTTTTAGGGGACTATGGAGGGAAAAGGAGAGGTTAGTAGTGGGGGTCATATTGGAGGTTCTGACCTGGTATCCCTGGAAGAAGCTGAGGATGTCTTTGACCCCAGCGTTGTAGGGCAGACCCTGCATCCTAACTAGAGCGCCGTGCTGGGGCATCATGGGAGAGGCAACGTGGCCTTGGGCATGGGGCTGCTGGGCTGCTAACGCTACTGACCCTGGAGGAGACGCAAAGTAGCTCATCGTGGAGGGAGAGACTGGGGGGCTAGAGCGAGAGAGAAACACATTCATTTTTCTTTCTTTGGAAGATGTTCCAGTGTTAAAATCAATACCCAACATGGCACTTTGAACTGCATTCATACATGAAACACACATGATAAAAGAGGATGTACAGTTCATATTGACAAAAGCCTAGAGGGAGATGGTTGTGTGGTTTGTACACTAACCCGGGGTAGTATGCAGTGTGGTTTGTACACTAACCCGGGGTAGTATGCAGTGTAGTTTGTACACTAACCCGGGGTAGTATGCAGTGTGGTTTGTACACTAACCCGGGGTAGTATGCAGTGTAGTTCACACTAACCCGGGGTAGTATGCAGTGTAGTTCACACTAACCCGGGGTAGGATGCAGTGTGGTTTGTACACTAACCCGGGGTAGGATGCAGTGTGGTTTGTACACTAACCCGGGGTAGGATGCAGTGTGGTTTGTACACTAACCCGGGGTAGTATGCAGTGTAGTTCGTACACTAACCCGGGGTAGTATGCAGTGTAGTTCGTACACTAACCCGGGGTAGTATGCAGTGTAGTTCGTACACTAACCCGGGGTAGTATGCAGTGCAGTTTACACTAACCCGGGGTAGTATGCAGTGTAGTTTACACTAACCCGGGGTAGTATGCAGTGTAGTTTACACTAACCCGGGGTAGTATGCAGTGTAGTTTACACTAACCCGGGGTAGTATGCAGTGTAGTTTACACTAACCCGGGGTAGTATGCAGTGTAGTTTACACTAACCCGGGGTAGTATGCAGTGTAGTTTACACTAACCCGGGGTAGTATGCAGTGTAGTTTACACGGTAGGTACTAACCGGGGTAGTATGCAGTGTAGTTTACACTAACCCGGGGTAGTATGCAGTGTAGTTTACACTAACCCGGGGTAGTATGCAGTGTAGTTTACACTAACCCGGGGTAGTATGCAGTGTAGTTTACACTAACCCGGGGTAGTATGCAGTGTAGTTTACACCAACCCGGGGTAGTATGCAGTGTAGTTTACACCAACCTGGGGTAGTATGCAGTGTAGTTCATGTTCATGTTCATGTAGAGCTGTGCAGGGTGGTGCTGTGGGGGGTAGTAGGCCAGGGTGGGGTGGGGGCTGAGTGGGGGCTGGGGTGTTCTGGGGGTGGCCAGTAGGGGGGGCTGGTACAGAGCAGCCTCAGAGAGCATGGCAGGAGAAGGGAACGCAGCATATGCTGGAGGAGCCAGACCTTGGGAGAGGACAGAGAGCGAAGTTCAGAATCTCAGATACAACTACACAGGAACATTGGATCCTTATCATAACCTCAATATTATTACACCATCATGCCTAAGCCTACACATCAAACATCACGCTGAACCATCACACAGCTCCCAGCAGCATACAACATCAAACGTAGGTATAAAGGCCTTTTTACATAAGTAGCTGTCACTAAGTGCTTATACAGAAACCCAGCCTAAAACCCCAAACAGCAAGCTATGCAGAAGCATGGTAGCTAGGAAATACTCTAGTTTTTCATATGATTGATACGACTGTATATGTTAGTCACATAAAAGCCTCAATGTAGTATTCTACTCAGAAAGTTGCTCCAGTCTGTCCTTGGTGTTACCCTACAACATAAACACAGTGAGGGACGGAGGGACGGAGTGTATTTACACACAGGCTGTATGGGTCTGTTGCCACATTGACACAAAACACAGTCAGATGACCTTGTGGGCTGAGGGTGGGTTTGCAGGTACACTCCCCAAACCAATCTGGCAACTCAAGTGACCTTGTTGGGCTGAAGGCGCCGAGTCACCTTGTGGGGATGACCGTTCCCAGATACACTCTGCTACCAACCTGGCAACCCAAGTGAGTGGCTGCCATAACTCCAGGTCAAACCAGTGAGATTACAGTTGTCAAACATGTGGGTGAATAAATGGGGGAAAAAAAGTAAAAAGCAAACAGAAACAGCCGTTTGAGCAACTGCTCTCAAAGTGTGGCCATCAGAATTCACAACAGCCAATAGCCACACCAAGAGTGTGCACTGCCTTCTAGTGATATGATAAGCAGGAATCTAATCTCTATAGCAACAGGGCACTAATAGAACAAAGTACACTGGGATAGATAGACACACCCACTTTAACCATGTGTATGCAAACAAACCCTTCAGAGTTAATGGGTGTGTTACATCCCCCTACATTATACAACTAATATGGAGGGCATTATTACTACAGCTAACCCTGCCTGTGTAATATGTTCCCTGAACAAACCATTAAAAAATGCATAACCCTGACTGAAACATGTCCGTTTTAATAATAAACAAGCATTTCTGAAAGCTACTTCCACTGTCCTGTTGTCCTTACTACATATTCTCCTGTTTATGTGATATGTTCTGAAACATCAATGGGACACGCAGTGATTCAGCTAGGTCTATTATGGACTTACAGGGTAGTTTGCAGGGTGGAGGGGACAGGCCGCTGCGGTTGAGTGTTCCTCCCATCAGGACGAAGCTCATCTCCTCAGTAGAACACTGGAACACCTCCACATAGCGGTCCTTCATCATCTTCTTGTGGCACTTCTGGGCCACCATGAACGCCCTGTCAGCTGACCTCATCTGAATGAAGGCGTCACCTGAGGGACGACCCTGGAGAGGAGAGGGAGGTTAGAGATCAGAATGATGCTCTGATGGAAGGGTTAGGGTGGGAACTTTGGTCGCATCTCAATAGTGTAGAGCTGCTTCCGAATCCTCGGCTTGTACCCATCACTTCATCTACACTAAGTATTTAATATAAGACGGCTGAAAGTACCATGGCACGTGTGTGTACCAGTACCTGTTGGTTGAGCACCATATGAACTCCATGTGGTTTAATATCAATAGTGTGTTCTCCCATGAACTCCAGTATATCCTCTATAGCAGCGGTGTAGGGTAGACCTCGCAGACGGACACAGTCCCGCGTGCTGCCAGTCGCCAGGTAGGGGGGCGTGGCCAAGACTGGCATGGGGACCATGGAAGAGGAGGGCAGCGTGGAGATCAGAGGGGTGGACATGTAACGGTTCAGGACCTAACAGAGGGCAGAGGTCAAAAGGTCAGACGACAAAGTCGGCACTGACTTCATTATATTGCTGTGTTGTTGAGTCATGTTGACGGTCATTTACAAGAGGCTTTGATCTAATAGTCAAACAAACAACTCTGGTGTCACGACATGAGCACCATCCTCCAGCCAACTGACTCATGGGGACCACATTCTATGCTGGGTCACGTATAGCCCTTCAACTTTAGTCATGTCTTACACTGTAAAGACAATAGCCATTGCACAACAAATTAAATTAAGAGAACTGGTTAAATATGGAGAAAGAGGTTCATCTCCAGTAGTCCTCCTTTCTAAAGAAATGATATCAAGTGACAGGCAGTGCCTAGAACACTGTACCTGTTGGACCTGTACTTTAAAACACTCTATGCATCTCTACCTCACAGTGACTGTCTACTATAATGTAACTGTTGCACCTTGGCTGCAGTACAAGGGAATAGCTTGATGCATCTGATAGTAGGTTAAGTAGTAAAGAAACCCCATTGAGTTCCTAGATGCCATTCCTGTTGCACCTCACCTGCAGTACTTCTGAACAGCTCTACATTCTACTACACTGTACCTGTTGGACCTCAGCAGTGCTTCTGAAGAGCTCTACATTCTACTACACTGTACCTGTTGGACCTCAGCAGTGCGTCTGAACGGCTCTACATTCTACTACACTGTACCTGTTGGACCTCAGCAGTGCGTCTGAACGGCTCTACATTCTACTACACTGTACCTGTTGGACCTCAGCAGTGCGTCTGAACAGCTCTACATTCTACTACACTGTACCTGTTGGACCTCAGCAGTGCGTCTGAACAGCTCTACATTCTACTACACTGTACCTGTTGGACCTCAGCAGTGCGTCTGAACAGCTCTACATTCTACTACACTGTACCTGTTGGACCTCAGCAGTGTGTCTGAACAGCTCTACCTCAGTGACTGTCTACTACACCTATAAACAGTGACTGTGCTGTGTTTTACCTGTTGGACCTCAGCAGTGCATCTGAACAGCTCTACCTCAGTGACTGTCTACTACACCTATAAACAGTGACTGTGCTGTGCTTTACCTGTTGGACCTCAGCAGTGCTTCTGAACAGCTCTACCTCAGTGACTGTCTACTACACCTATAAACAGTGACTGTGCTGTGTTTTACCTGTTGGACCTCCGCTGCAGTGCTTCTGAACAGCTCAATGTATCTCTTGCCCAGGATCTGCTTGTGTTTCTTCAGGGCGTTCAGAGCGTACTCCTCACAGGAGAACAGGACGAAGGCGTCGCCTGTGGGCCGCCCGTCAGGGTACTTTACGAAGAGTAGGCCGTCGCTGGCGTCCGTCGCGGGGCTGTCGGCCCCCAGGAAGGTCAACACGTCCTGGGGAGAGGCGGTGAAGGGAAGACCCCTCATCCTGATGATCACCTGGTTCTCCTTGGACAGGAACTGGGCCACTTCGTTGGACGTGCCTACAGTCACACAGAGGGAGAGGAAACAGAGTTAACTATAAGTGAGAAGTAAGACCTTTAGCTAATTACTTGGTCCCTTTAATATGCAAATGATTGTTGCTTATTGTCACTAATAAATAAAATGATAAAACACATTACATCACTTTAAAATACAAGAGTAGACATTAAAACAAGAGCAGTGAGTCAGAGTCTAGGGCACACAGTATCTGCTGAAAGTCCAATGTCTTGACAGATATTATTGATCTCCAATCGTCTGGCTAGAGTCCAGACAGACACACTAGTCTCCCCCCTGCACGCTCTCCTGTATCAGCTCTGCTCTTTGTCTCTTCACACCCCCCTTTGTATGGCGCTGAGCTGGGCCTTTCACTGGCCTCCGGGAGGATGAGGTGAGACACTGTCGGCCAGGGGTAAAGTTACCTTCCTCCAACTAGCCTCTGAGGGGTGAGGCTCACAAAGCACCTTTCATTCCCCCAGGATAAGCCAGAGAACCGGAGCAGTACAGGGCAGAGGAACAGGGAGAGTCCCTCTAGTCAAGGGAAGAGAAAAAAAAAAAAAAGTCTGAAATCTGACCTCCAGCGATCTTGAGGAATTCCTCTCCTGTGGCTTTGTATACCTGTGAGGATGAGAGACTTTTAGCAACAGAGTTAACTATAAGTGAGAACTCTAAACAACCTTTCATCTGACCAACGCAACATGCATTGTGCTACAGTTGGAAAACATGACTGTTTTTTCCTCTTAAACAGTATTGGCTGCATAGCTGATGCTGTAACGGTATTGGATCCATAAGTGATGCAACAGCATTAGTATGGCTGTGTTAGATGTAGGGGCTGCTGTGTTATACGGATGCTGACCTCAATGTATCTGCTACCCATGTGGTGTTTGTGTCTCTCCAGGGCCAGGTCTCTGTGCTCCTGGTTGATGAACCGAACCAGGGCTTCACCATTCCTCCTGCCCTGGGCGTTCAGACAGAGGGCCACACCACCCCTAGAAATACACAGGGAGAGGTTGGAGGAAAGGTCAGAACAATTGGACCCTCTATGGAGACGAAGCTGTAGGTACAACTTCCTGTGGGTATTAGTCGCCAATTCTCAGTGGAACCATGGCTTAAATCACATGACGCACACACAGTCATGTTTTGGTAACATACTTGGCGATGTTGAGGCCCTTGAAGAAGCGGGCGATGTCCTGGTCAGAGGATTGCCATGGCAACCCCCTGGCTCTGATCACTGTCTCACTGTCCACTGGTTCGGTCTTACTGCTGCAGGGGACAAACCAAGGGGGCACAGTCAACATGGGGAATGGTGTTTAACAGCTACACACTAAACTCAATGCTGCATGAGACAGAGAGAAAGTAGTGTTCAGAAACTCTTGAAGACAATGTAAATGGACATGAATAGTACTTCTATATTGTTCAAAACCAAAGTGTTTCAGTAAGTTGTCTTCGTCAGAGAGAGACATGGTAAAAACTGGGACTTATGCAGTTTAACCGTCTACTTCACACTACTCTAACACGGAAACACACATGCTAGGGGTTGTCAGGGCAATGGGTATTGGACACCGTAGCGGGATTTGTGTGGTGCTATTGGATAGCCAGTTAAGTACTTAATGGCAAAGTTGGAGTGGTTTAATGACACGCTTGTGGTTTCCCTTGTTGCTGTAATCAATGCTGCGAGCCTGGCTCTGAACATGGGAGGGACGGTTGGTTAGGCTTCAACTACAGTAAAACACTAAACAACAGGTTTAGTATAGAGACGTGGCCACACAACCTCATGGTTGAGTGAGGTAACATGGAGTCGATGCACTGAGAATATACATACCATGCTCCCGATTCAAGCTTGTACTTCACAGCTTCAAAGCATGAGAATTTGTGGTCTGCAAGAGATTCAAACACTAATTTACAATATGGATCAAACTTCTCTCCACATTTACATTCAAAAGGACCATACTGATAAAAAATAACTTCATATTAGGCTTGACATTGGACCCGCCAACAGAAGCCAATCAACTTCACTTATATTCAGACTGAACAATACAACAAATGTTTTTAAGTGTTGCTCCACGCTGCCAGGTTGTTTCATGCTCAACAGGTCTGGCCTGCCAGCCTGCAACTTCAGCAGCATTCCACCTAGCGTAGAGAGATTGACAGGGCTGTGGGGTGGCCAGGTGGGACTGGCACAGACAGAGAGCGGGGGGAAATGCGACAGCAAAAGAGGAGAGAGATGTATAGACTTACTGTATGGCTCAGCCAGGATGTGCAGGCAGAGCTGGACCATACACCTCACCTCCTTCAGCCCCATCACCTGCTCTGACAGGGGAAGTTCTGGGATGCACACATCTACACACATGTAAGGATGTTTTATCAGTCATTTATATAAGTACTAGGAACATCAAAAGTGTTGACTGAAATTACAATTTGATCTGACTCAGACTTACATTCTAGGATATAGGGCAGTGTTAGGTCCTGGACCTGTCCAGCATTGGGACAACATTTGTGAAACTCTTTCCTTACATCCACAAAGGAGTAGAAACACTCTGGCAGGACCAGGTTCTGAAACACAGACACACAACAGGTAGGTCAGTCATTAGTCCATTCAACATTCACTGAATAGTAGCGTACTCTGTAGACAGACCTCATGAAAAGAAGGGATAATAGGAGTGATGCAATGAAGGAGGGAGCCAGGAATAGGTGGCATAAAGAGGTGAACAAAGAGGGGATGAGAAAGCGGGATGATTGTGTGGATAGCTAGCATTCCTGTGCAGATTACGACGTTAATGCTCAACACAAGCACAGGAGAAATACTGCTAACTGTGACCCAGGAATTACAACTTACACACGTAGCTAAAAGGTCAAATGTAAAGAACATATACAAACAAATACCAAAGACTCATTATCTGGACTGAATTATAGCATTGTGCCTACTTCACCTGAACAAAGTCCAAGAGACTGATAAACATAATACATTTTCCATGTGTATGTATGTATACACACACACACACACACACACGTTCAAAAGTTTGGGGTCACTTAGAAATGTCCTTGTTTTTGAAAGCACATTTTTAGTCCATTAAAATAACAAATTGATCAGAAATACAGTGTAGACATTGTTGTAAATGACTATTGTAGCTGGAAATGGCTGGTTCTCAAACTAGACACTAACGTACTTGTCCTCTTGCTCAGTTGTGCGCCGGGGCCTCCCACTCTTTCTATTCTGGTTAGAGCCAGTTTGTGCTATTCTGTGAAGGGAGTAGTACACAGCGTTGTAAGAGATCTTCAGTATATTCTTGTTCTGAGAAAGGAAGGCTATTCCATGCGAGAAATTGCTAAGAAACTGATGAGTTTCAGAAGAAAGTTCTTTGTTTCTGGCCATTTGAGCCTGTCATCGAACCCACAAATGCTGATGCGCCAGATACTCCACTAGTCTAAAGAAGGCCAGTTTTATTGCTTCTTTAAATCAGAACAGTTTTCAGCTGTGCTAACATAATTGCAAAAAGGTTTTCTAATGATCGAATTAGCCTTTTCAAATTATAAACTTGGATTAGCTAACACAAAGTGCCATTGGAACACAGGAGTGATGGTTGCTGATAATGGGCCTCTATACGCCTAAGAAGATATTCCATTTTATTATTTTTAAATCAGTCGTTTCCAGCTACAAATCATTTACAACATAAAATGTCTACACTGTATTTCTGATCAATTTGATGTTATTTTAATTAGACAAAAAAAGGTGCTTTTCATTTAAAAACAATGAAATTTAAGTGACCCCAAACTTTCGAACAGTAGTGTGCATACATATATTTTTTTATGTTTTATTAGTGGAAATTCCCCTAACTAGGTAAGTAAATAAGGGCAATTATATTTTCTATCAAAAAGGCAACATTTCCCCTAAATGGTAGGTTAGAAAATCAAGGGCCACTCAATACCTTCTTGGAGGCCTCAGGGTGAAGGGCCTGTCGTATGATGAGGGGCCCGTCGACACACAGTGTGTAGGAGCTTCTGCCCAGAGCCTTCAACTCCGCTGAGACGGACTGCTGGAACTGTAGGGAGAGAATGAAGAAAGATACAAGAGGAGAGTTATTGTGAGAACATACAATGAGTCACACACACAACAAAACTAAAGTATGACTTTACTTTGTTGGTTATCAGCCAAGTAGCTCCCAATGGTCTTTTAAAGATTCAGTGTAAACCACTTGTGCCCAGCAGACAAACATGGGAGTGCCAATGTCACCTCTGAAAAACCACAGAGTAACACAGTACTGATTAATTATGCTCTGCTGCAGCAAACTGCTAACTACAAAGGTTTTTATGCTTGGTTTGTTTTCAAATAAAAATTGTGCTCAGGGAGTTCTCTCCCATAAGAATTAGCAGTGTTTCTAACCGTTAACACTTTAAGTAGGCCAGTCTTTAAGCATACTGGTACGAACAAGTTCCCTGAACAGGTAGGTTTGTGTTTTCTGGGGGAAGAACAGGTAGGGAGGCGTCCTGAGATTGAAAGATGTAAATAGGTTTTTTCAGGTGTTTGCATAGCAAGGAAGCAGACAAGAGGGATTGTGGTGCTAATCAGCACCGGGAACAAGGAGGATTTCACTTAGCAGTTAGACCAACAGTCACAACCAGACAGGAAAGGTGAAAACAACCAACCCCAGCCAGAGAAACCAGCCGCTGCTTCGCTTCCTATAAAACAATGTTCGCCAATCACTAGCCCCTATAAACACTTACCAAGCCCCACAGCAGGGACTCCCAAATAGGTCTGTGTTTAGTAATAATCATCACATTTAATGTGGCCCATTACCAGTGTTGTGTAAACTTTACTGGTGTCTTTTAACAGTCAGACATAACATCTCACCATCACCTCAACCAACAAATTGACCTCTCCAATTTGCCAGTTAGTGCTGCCAATTGTATTTCTAGCTAGGCTGGCTTCCTTCTTTGAGGATATAGTTTTGGTATCCTGTCTATTAGGGGAGAGTGGGGTAAGTTGAGCCACCCTTGTTTCTAGGAAACCATATACAAAAAGTATCATCTGACCAAATATTGAGGAAGAGGTCATCATTTTATGGAGTCTGAAGGAAGAAACCACATGGAAAAAGTGATAAGCAAGTTATGTCCAAAAAATATATATTTTCACCAAGTCAAATTAATGTATTGTGTTAAGAGGTTTCATTATGCATGTGTCTAAACCACAGTAGGTCATTTTAAGATTGTTCTATACATCAGTTGGGGTCTCTATAAGCTTCAATATGAGCTCCTAAACCTGGCATGGAAGCCTCTAACACATTTGGTTGAGTGTGGTGTACCACAAGGCAGCTGGCTTAGGCCATTATTGTTTCCACTAATGATATTCCAGTGACCTTTAATAAAGCATGTGTGTCTATGTACACTGACGACGCAACAGTATATATATATGTCGGCTGCGACAGTAAAATAAATAACTGACACCCTTAACAGAGAGCTCCAGTCTATGAGCTCAAGTGTTTGTTAGGTGCTAAGCCTGTGTTAAAAGACAAAAAAGCTATTTTGATTGTGTTGAATTGTATTTTGGAAATAAAGATGGGCATGGTTTTTAAAAGGTAGCGGTAATAATTCATTCAGTACAAAAATGTGTAGGTGGCTTAACATACCCTGTTCTGTGGCTCAATTTAAGTTGTGCCAAGAAACCACTTTTTGGACAAGTTGTGTTCTCAAAACTAATGTTTTTATGAATTCTGATACACAACATCCTGAAATATATGTAGATATCTTTGTTAGAAAGAAAACTAGATTTCCCTTGATGGACTGATAGTGAAAGTAAGAAATGGCTCAATTTAACCCACATCAAATAGGCAACACCTCTCTCGAATACTCTTTCCATTTCAAATAAACTATTCACCAATTCGTGGTTTGTTTAGCTACTACTTATCATGTTATCTGTCCAGAAGATCTAATGGTCGTTAGTGACTAATTGTCAGTCAGTGAAGCTAATTTCACATGGCCACATACGACATCCAGCCTCCAGACAGTAAGAGTGTGTGTTGCTGCTGGTGCGTGTTAGAGCATTCTTCACACAGAGAGCCAGGAGATATATACATGACCTCTCAACAGCTGGCGACTCAACTGCCTGAGAGAGGAGCCATGGGTGCTGTTCAGTAGGGCACACTGTAGGAAAATGATTTGCAATGGAAAGCTTAAATCTGTGTCCCTATTGGCCAAGTTCAAGCAGTACCTCCCAGTTTCAAAATGTCTTCGCCCTACTAAACATAACCCCCCGCCTGGCTCTCACTAATCTACACGAGGAGATTTATTTAACTAGGCAAGTCAGTTAAGAACAAATTATTTTTTTACAATGGCGGCCTATCCCGGCCAAACCCGGACGACGCTGGGCCAATTATGCGCCGCCCTATGGGACTGCCAATCATGGCCGAATGTGATACAGCCTGGATTTGAACCAGGGACTGTAGTGACACCTCTTGCACTGAGATGGAGTGACTTAGACCACTGCGCCACTTGGGAGTTCAACTTGAGGGAAATAATTATGTTAATGACGGGCTCTTATTTCAACACACTTGCTGTTACCCACAAACACCATCACACGGGACAAAACAACACTAGACCTACATACCATGATCATATTCATTGTATTGAGACTTCAAAAGAGAGTTTTGTTGAACCCTTCATTGCATCTATTGTCTACAGCTATCCTGAACCTATCACACCCTAAAAGGGATGAGATGTTTGAGTCCTTGTGGTGACCAGGATGCTGGGTTATTGTTGGACAGGTCTGTCTTGCCACGTGGAGCTGTGGGATCCCATGCCACTTCAGGGCCTGGTACGCTACATTTCCCCATAGTGTGATAACATCTGGGTTAGGGAAGGACTGATACACACATGAAGCTCATTGGCTGAGGTGGGCCAGTCAGATAGGCCCCTAAGACTACTGACAGGCTTTCTCTGAAAAGACTGGCTGCCAAGGATCCAGAGGTCAAGAGTCATCATCTGGGAGCCATGACAGATGATACACAGTGTATGTCATAGTATCAACAGATGTATCTGGTAACATTATGGTATTTATAGTCATTTAAGTGTATGTCATAGTATCAACAGATACTGTAATGTATCTGGTAACATCTATGGTATTTATAGTAATTTCATTCATTTAAGTAGCCCCATAGATAATAGGACAAATATTAGTCAAGGAAAGTCTCAACTGACACAGTTGAGTATGTGACAGAGAGGAACAAAACAGACCAAACAGGTTGTGGCGCTGTGGAATTCAAAATTATTCCTCTGTTTCGGTGGGTAGAGCATCATTCTCAGAAGCTATCAGATATGAAACATTCTTCTGTCACCTCAGACACTGACATGCAAATATCTATCACATTTGTTTAGTTACCAAGAACCCTCTCCACACACATGTACAAGCAGGAACAGACCAGGATGTGAAGGTAGTTGTGTTCAGACTAATGCATGGTGGGTGAGGTGTGGTGTTTGTTAGCTCACGGCTGTTTTCACATCTATGCAGCCTCACCTTGCACAACCAGCAGGATTAGGAATAGAAACAAATGGTTTCAAGGAACTAAGCAACACACCCTTTACTCTATCCTCTCTGCCAAACCAGCATACTATTAGAGCAAACATGTCCAAAGGACAGGCCTAACAAAGGAAACAGGTATTGATAAATATGCCAACACTATCAGCAAGGCTGCCAGAATAGGAAATGTCAACATGCAACAAATGAGAACGTGCATAGATGGTCACTGTAATATACCTGACCTGGCCAGCCAAACCATTCATTGATTACCATTGGTTTCATTTTCCCCATTGGGAGGGTGGGTGGTTCTCTGCTGCACTGTGCCATGTGTGAGTATGAGGTAGGAGTTTACCCTTAAACCTGGCCCCATCTGTGTTTGCTCTGTGGTATAAGCTATAGCTGGTGTGTTTGCATGGTGTTGAGGCTGGACCCATGGAGAGGAGTAGAGCAGGGGTGGTGATGAGGCTCACGATAAGGGAGTAGAGAGTACCAGGCAGTACTCATGGCTAGGCCTGTTACAGTCACACCACTGTCCCAAACTTTAGTCATTTTATGACTGGACTGTGGAGATTAGATGTTGACATTCCTGGCTCTGTACAGGATCCTCTGGCTTGTTCTCTACAAGGTACAATGATGTTGGAGAGCGGGAAGGGAGAAGACCGAGGGAGTGTTTTATTGCTGCTGGCACTTTATCTTTCATTATCCGCTTCTGCTGTGCACCTGCCCCAGTGCCTTCACAACCTGGAACAGGGTGACGCTGCCCCACCTATGAGAGAGACTTAGCAGCACAGAGAGCTGAACACGCTTTGCTCCGGGGTCCCTGGCACAGAGCAAGTCAGAGCCTGTGTACTATCACTGCACTGATCTGAGGCTCTTCACACTCAATACTGGCCCTAATAAGCGAGGGCCTAAGACTGACTGGGGTTCAATGAGTCCAAACTCCAAATGTCTTCCAGACAAACCCATTGATCTGAGAACAGTTAGAGAAACTACAACAGGATTCTGACTTTTTATTTTTATAAACTCAATCTTAGGGAAAGAAACTTGTTGATATGTTGAATGGAAGGCAGGCTACAAGCACACAAGGAACAGTAAGTCTCTCTACCTACCCCCCCCCCCCCCCCCATGGAAAGGGTACAGCCCAGTTCTAATCTCTATCGCCATTTTTCTCAGACTGAATAAATCTTTCACCAAAGAAAACAAATCTGCGTCCTTGGCTTGGCTACTCTGGCCTTATGACATTGACAGGTCCACTGAGATATGGTCTCTGCTAGGTTAGTTAGCTATTCCTACAACCCCAAAGGCAGTCTCTCCTATGACTCACATTAGCTGAATGTAGCTTTATCTCCATTCCTCCACTGACTGCCTGGCTTAAATCAATAGAGACAAATAAATAAACTAAACCTGACCAATGGCAAGAGAAAGTGACCTAGCAGACAGAGGTAAGCCAGTAAAAAATGGATTGTTCTAGTTAATCTTTAAAGGGTCCGCAGACTCACAAAACAAATTAATTGGGACGGCTTGCTGGTATAGAAACAAACTACAGATGACTTCAGCAATCAGAAATCAGCAGTGAGAGAGCATCCTGTGGTACGGATCTACTCTAAATCTATATTGTGTCACAACAGCAAGAGCACTGTCAACCTCAGGGGCCTTATTGCAAAACGTTGTTGTTGAGGAAGGACTGGTCACTTCAACAAAGCTGCTTGTTGCATGGGAGAGGACCACAGCACTGAGTCAGACAGCGTCTCTAATCATAAGCCTAAATCACACGTAGAGCCTGGTAATATGGGATTTTCAATTATTGAAATACTGCTGGGGGCGGGGATGGGATTTGGTGTAACTACCTACCTACAGAGTGCATACAAATACTCAACACTGCAGGCAGACAGAGCAGTTGAGAAACACGTTTGGCAACATAAGCCCTTCTTTTGTCAGGGGAGGTGGAACCTGAAAACACTTTTACATCCTGATCATCATGAACAGACTGCCTTATCGCACAACTACCTGGCCTGAGAAAACAGGTGCTGGGCTATGGCCAGGGGTCTCTGTCACTCCCCCACTTCTCTCTCTCTGTCTGTCCTCTCTACCCAGGACGGGTATTTCTTTGCATTCCCAGCTAAACATTCAGTCTTCCAGATGTCAGCAGCTTGCATCAGTCTGGGACAAGACTAGACCTGCTTGCCTCCCCGTCCCTCCCTCAACCCCACGGCAGTCGCTGCTTAGCCAAGCAAGCCTACTCAAACCAGCAACTACACTGAGCCGGTCCCAAATGGCACCCTATTCTCATAGGGCTCTGGTCAAAAGTAGTGCACTATAGGGAATAGGGTACATTTTGGATGCAACTACTCACTGCCTGTCAAAGAGTTTAATAGGCCTAACAGCAGCCAAACCAAGTGGACGAATTTATAAAAGTCAGATACCTTTCAGGGGGTTCTATTTGTTGAGAAAAATCGACACACCTTGACATTTACCTAAAGCTTCATCATCAAGCTTGTTATGTCCTGTTATGTCCCTCCAGGTGGATGGCGACAAAGACCATTTGAATGCTGTCAGTCTTATCATGCATGGATGTTTTTGCCAGTTAAAGTTAAGCCATTATCATAGAGGTTAAATGCTTTGTTCAGCATCTTAAGCTTCTCTTTGGAGTCAGTTTTAAAATATTTAAGTCTGAGAATGCAGGAAAGCAAAGGAAAAGACTCCAGATTTGAGTCCTAAAATGTTTTAGGGCCGGACCAGGAATCTTCACCAGTAGCCTAATCAGTCTCACCTGTTGCAGAACTTTGTCCAGAGGTTCAGCCTTGTAGAGTTCGTCCACAGACAGCCCAGTCTCCTCTTTACTCTGGTCTGTCAACTCCAAAGAGTCGGGCTTCACAAGACGTCTCTGAAGTTTCCCAACCTGTGAACGGAATCGGTGTTTCACCACGGCATGTGCCACCCATCCTAGTTATAAACTGCAGAGTACAGCTTGGTGAAAACGCAACTAATTTCCCAAGTCAGCACTAAACATGACAGGCCAATTTTATGAACTCAAACCATCAAACAAGCAGTTAATTGTCAAACAAAGCAGTTAATTGTCAACGCACAGTTGCCAATGTCAAGGCGTTGACATAACTAAAGGTATGCTTTCTTTCATCCTGTATTTAAAGCATTTCACTGAAGTTAAATCTGACAGGTCTAGACTACACACCCATGAGCATATCGGTTGGATTAGTTGAGGCCCATGCGCACTTTTCTTTTAAAACTGTGACCCACAAATAATTCCAGAACGCGTACCTTTGTTGATTAATATGTCAGCTGTCAAATTAAAACATGAATCCACTACTTAGACACAAAAACACTAAAAAGTCCAGAAGAAACCTTTACAACGGGTGAGAAAGTCCGTACCTTTTTCTTATGTAGATCCACAATTTGCCACACCAAGAGAATTATTTCCCTCTCATCCGAACCCAGTTTACCCCCATTTGCACCAGCTGTTGCCCCAAAGAACACCACCAGAGTATCACTGTGCGAAGCCATCAGGGACCACAAGGGTAAAAACTACAATTAAAAGCAAAGATGAAATAAAAATAACACGAGGGTCCACCTTTTTCCAGTGATAAGAGAAACAAACAAAAGGTCTGGAAATGCAATTGAAGTCAAGTAAACGAATAGGGGGAAAGATTATTTTCAAGAGGACACGAAAGAGATTTCGACCAAAGACTCTACCTGATCAAGTACTTGAGCGTGTTCTATCCAGAGATACTGGTTTAACTGGTAAAGAAAATTGGAGAAAAAAATCCCTGTTTTCTTTCACGCGAACTCCATAAACCCAGAATTATTTTTTTTTCTGTCTCGCTATTTTCCTGAGTTACCTGTGTAAGATTCAGCCGCTTACTTTCAGTCAAACTCCCAGGAGAGTTGGCCTATTGGCCGCTTGGCAAAGGTGAGGGCGGGACATAGCGCACCAAAACCTATGTAACCTAACCTGATTGGTTTAGCATGTTTGGCGGAAGTAGTAGCAAATAAGAATCCGGCTGTTCACACACCTTTGAAGTAGCACAGCACCTAACGCCTCGATCACACCGACAGTGTTCTTGCGACTTGGCACACCAGAAGTAAGGCTACATTCAAATCAAACGTTATTTGTCACATGCTTGGCAAACAACAGCTGTAGACTAACAGTGAAATGCTTACTTACGCTCCCTTCCTAACAATGTAGAGAAAAACAGAAATAATAACAGGAGGAATACATAAACAATGAGTAATGATAACTTGTCTATATACATGGGGTACCAGTACCGAGTCGATGTGCAGGGGCACGAGGTAATTGAGATAGATATGTGCTTATAGCTGGGATAAAGTGACTAGAAAAATAGAATAAACAATAGCAGCAGCATATGTGATGAATCAAATGCAGTCTCTCAAAGGGGGTCAATGCAGATAGCCTGGGTAGTTATTTGGTTACTATTTAGCAGTCTTATGGTATTGGGGTAGAAGCTGTTCAGGGTCCTGTTGGTTCCAGACTTTGTGCATCAGTACCACTTGCAGTAGGTTAGATGAGAGAACACTGTGTTTGCCTTGCAGCATTGCTTTGCACAGGCAGTTGCAATGCATTCTGTGTGGTGCATAAGTGTGATATATCCAAGGTATGCATCAAATTGTATGTGTAGACTTAACAGAAATAGTAGCAAAATGGCAATGTTTAACTTTTGTTAAACACATATCGGGTAAAAATGATGGATTAAATAATGAACAAGTTTAACTGCGGAATGTATTACCCAGCATTAATGCAATGATGGTGTCAGTCCATGTTTTTCAAAGAATATAGGAATTTTAGCTTCTCTTGTGCCAAGATTGAAAGTGAAACTCTGTTGCACCACCTAATACAGAAAATACATGTATGTCCCTGGCTGGTAATGACTAACCATCGCCAGGTTTGTCAAGCTCCTATTTATTTGCTACGGAATCAAATAACATTGTATTTGTCACATGTGCCGAATACAACAGGTGTAGACTTTACTGTGAAATCCTTACTTACGAGCCCTTTCTTTAAAAAGTAAGAAAGTTTTTTTAAAGGAAATAGTAACAAGATAAAATAGCAATAATGAGACTGAATACAAGGAGTACCAGTACCGAGTCAATGTGCAGGGGTACGAGGTAGTTGAGGTAATATGTACAGTTGAAGTCGGAAGTTTACATACACCTTAGCCAAATACATTTAAACTTAGTTTTTCACAATTCCTGACATTTAATCCTAGTAAAAATTCGCTTTCTTAGGTCAGTTAAGATCACAACTTTATTTTAAGAATGTGATATGTCAGAATAATAGTAGAGAGAATGATTTCAGCTTTTATTTCTTTCATCACATTCCCAGTGGGTCAGAAGTTTACATACGCTCAATTAGTATTTGGTAGCATTGCCTTTAAATTGTTTAACTTGGGTCAAACATTTCAGGTAGCCTTCCACAAGCTTCCCACAATAAGTTGGGTGAATTTTGGCCCATTCCTCCTGACAGAGCTGGTGTAACGGAGTCACGTTTGTAGGCCTCCTTGCTCACACACTTTTTCAGTTCTGCCCACAAATGTTCTATGGGATTGAGTTCAGGACTTTGTGATGGCCACTCCAATACCTTGACTTTGTTGTCCTTAAGCCATTTTGCCACAACTTTGGAAGTATGCTTGGTGTCATTGTCCATTTGGAAGACCCATTTCCGACCAAGCTTTAACTTCCTGACTGATGTCTTGAGATGTTGCTTCAATATATCCACATAATTTTCCTGCCCCATGATGCCATCTATTTTGTGAAGTGCACCATTCCCTCCTGTAGCAAAGCACCCCCACAACATGATGCTGCCACCCCTGTGCTTCACGGTTGGGATGGTGTTCTTCGGCTTGCAAGCCTCCCTTTTTCCTCCAAACATAACGATGGTCATTATGGCCAAAGAGTTCTATTTTTGTTTTATCAGACCAGAGGACATTTCTCCAAAAGTACGATCTTTGTCCCCATGTGCAGGTGCAAACCGTAGTCTGGCTTTTTTATGGTGGTTTTGGAGCAGTGGCTTCTTCCTTGCTGAGTAGCCTTTCAGGTTATGTCGATATAGGACTCGTTTTGCTGTGGATATTGATACTTTTGTACCCGTTTCCTCCAGCATCTTCACAAGGTCCTTTGCTGTTGTTCTGGGACTGATTTGCACTTTTCGCACTAAATTGCGTTAATCTCTAGGAGACAGAACGCGTCTCCTTCCTGAGCGATATGACGGCTGCGTGGTCCCATGGTGTTTATACTTGCGTACTATTGTTTGTACAGATGAATGTGGTACCTTCAGGCGTTTGGAAATTGCTCCCAAGGATGAACCAGACTTGTGGAGGTCTACAATAATTTTTCTGAGGTCTTGGCTGATTTCTTTTGAGTTTCCCATGATGTCAAGCAAAGAGGCACTGAGTTTGAAAGTAGGCCTTGAAATACATCCACAGGTACACCTCCAAATGACTCAAATGATGTCAATTAGCCTATCAGAAGCTTCTAAAGCCATGACATCATTTTCTGGAATTTTCCAAGCTGTTTAAAGGCACAGTCAACTTAGTGCATGTAAACTTCTGACCCACTGGAAATGTGATACAGTGAATTCGAAGTTAAATAATCTGTCTGTAAACAATTGTTGGAAAAAATACTTGTGTCATGCACAAAGTAGATGTCCTAACCGACTTGCCAAATCTATAGTTTGTTAACAAGAAATTTGTGGAGTGGTTGAAAAACGAGTTTTAATGACTTCAACCTAAATGTATGTAAACTTCCGACTTCAACTGTACATGTAGGTAGGGGTAAAAGTGACTAGGCAATCAGGATAGATAATAAACAGAGTAACAGCAGCGTGCGTGTGCGTGTGTGTGTGTGTGTGTGTGTGTGTGTGTGTGCGTGTGTGTGTGTGTGTGTGTGCGTGTGTGTGTGTGCATGTGTGTGTGCATGTTGTCGTATGTACGGTAGTCTATGTGTGTTGGTGTGTCAGTGTAGTATGTGTAAGTGTGTGGGTAGAGTCCAGTGAGTGTGCACATAGCCAGTGCAACAGAGTCAGTGCAAATAAAAAGGATGTCAATGCAAATAGTCAGGGTAGCCATTTGATTAACTGTTCAACAGTCTTATGGCTTGGGGGTCGAAGCTGTTCAGAGAAACTGGTTGTGTGAGTGACAGCACACCTGTGTGGAAGGACATAAAATAACTCAATGGTAAGTCTTGGGAAAATGTCTCATAAAATGCGTTATATTTCCTATTGCTTATACATACAACATACCAGTGGTGGAAAAGGTACCCAATTGTCATACTTTAGTAAAAATAAACATACCTTAATAGAAAATTACTCAAGTAAAAGAGAAAGTGACCCAGTAAAATACTACTTGAGTAAATGTCTAAAAGTATTTGGTTTTAAATATACGTAAGTATCAAAAGTAAATGTAATTGCAAAAATATACTTAATTATAGAAAATGTATGGAGTAAAAATAACATTATTTTCTTTAGGAATGTAGTGAAGTAAAATTAAAAGTTGTCAAAAAATAAAAATAGTAAAGTACAGTTACCCCCAAAAACTACTTAAGTAGTACTTTCAAGTATGTTTACTTAAATACTTTACACCACTGCAACATACAGTATGAGGTGTTGCTTGCATTATTTTTCCTAAGGCCTATACATACCTCATAGCTAGGCTACAAGAAAAAAACATCTGTACATTCCTGCAGGTACTTGTCCAGGCACATGGCACACGTCTGCTGCCTCTCGGGAGCCCTGTGAATTGTTAATCCATGGCCTGGTTCCCAGGATAGTGTGTTTGGTTGCTCTCTAGGCCCATTCCTTCTGTACTTTAGGTAACTATGGGCTGTAGACAATACAAAGGAAAGGACTTTTGTCTCATCACCTCTTTTCACCCTATTGTTTCCCCAAGCCTCTGGAGTGGTGGATCCTTTCACATTGAAATTCTTCTGGTGAAGGTCTTTCTCTCTCTCACTCTCACTCTCGCTCTCTCTCTCTCTCTCTCTTTCTCTCACACACTCTCTCTCTCTCTCTCTCTCTCTCTCTCTCTCTCTCGCTCTCTCAGCCTCACTCCCACTGAGTGTATGAAACTCAGATGAAAGCTTTTAAGTCCTGCTGTGTCAGAGAAAGTGTGTTTAAGACATTATATTGTTGGTGGTTTCCTATATTACAGGGATTGTGATGTATGATGGGACTGTGATGTATGATGTCTCATAAAATGCATTATTTTTCCTAAGGCCTATACGTACAACAAACCAGTGGTGGATGATGGGACTGTGATGTATGATGGGACTGTGATGTATGATGGGACTGTGATGTATGATGGGTCTGTGATGTATGATGGGACTGTGATGTATGATGGGACTGTGATGTATGATGGGTCTGTGATGTATGATGGGACTGTGATGTATGATGGGACTGTGATGTATGATGGGACTGTGATGTATGATGGGACTGTGATGTATGATGGGACTGGGATGTATGATGGGACTGTGATGTATGATGGGACTGTGATGTATGATGGGACTGGGATGTATGATGGGACTGTGATGTATGATGGGACTGTGATGTATGATGGGACTGTGATGTATGATGGGACTGTGATGTATGATGGGACTGTGATGTATGATGGGACTGTGATGTATGATGGGACTGTGATGTATGATGGGACTGTGATGCATGATGGGACTGTCATGTATGATGGGACTGTGATGTATGCTGGGACTGTGATGTATGATGGGACTGTCATGTATGATGGGACTGTGATGTATGATGGGACTGTGATGTATGATGGACTGTGATGTATGATGGGACTGTGATGTATGATGGGTCTGTGATGTATGATGGGACTGTGATGCATGATGGGACTGTCATGTATGATGGGACTGTGATGTATGATGGGACTGTGATGTATGATGGGACTGTGATGTATGATGGGACTGTGATGTATGATGGGACTGTGATGTATGATGGGACTGTGATGCATGATGGGACTGTCATGTATGATGGGTCTGTGATGTATGATGGGTCTGTGATGTATGATGGGACTGTGATGTATGATGGGACTGTGATGTATGATGGGACTGTGATGTATGATGGGACTGTGATGTATGATGGGACTGTGATGTATGATGGGACTGTGATGTATGATGGGACTGTGATGTATGATGGGACTGTGATGTATGATGGGACTGTGATGTATGATGGGACTGTGATGTATGATAGGTCTGTGATGTATGATGGACTGTGATGTATGATGGACTGTGATGTATGATGGGATTGTGATGTATGATGGGACTGTGATGTATGATGGGACTGTGATGCATGATGGGACTGTGATGCATGATGGGACTGTGATGTATGATGGGACTGTGATGTATGATGGGACTGTGATGTATGATGGGACTGTGATGTATGATGGGACTGTGATGTATGATGGGACTGTGATGTATGATGGGTCTGTGATGCATGATGGGACTGTCATGTATGATGGGACTGTGATGTATGATGGGTCTGTGATGTATGATGGGACTGTGATGTATGATGGGACTGTGATGTATGATGGGACTGTGATGTATGATGGGACTGTGATGTATGATGGGACTGTGATGTATGATGGGACTGTGATGTATGATGGGACTGTGATGTATGATGGGACTGTGATGTATGATGGGACTGTGATGTATGATGGACTGTGATGTATGATGGACTGTGATGTATGATGGGATTGTGATGTATGATGGGACTGTGATGTATGATGGGACTGTGATGCATGATGGGACTGTGATGTATGATGGGACTGTGATGTATGATGGGACTGTGATGTATGATGGGACTGTGATGTATGATGGGACTGTGATGTATGATGGGACTGTGATGTATGATGGGACTGTGATGTATGCTGGGACTGTGATGCATGATGGGACTGTGATGTATGATGGGTCTGTGATGTATGCTGGGACTGTGATGCATGATGGGACTGTGATGTATGATGGGTCTGTGATGTATGATGGGTCTGTGATGTATGATGGGACTGTGATGTATGCTGGGAGTGTGATGCATGATGGGACTGTCATGTATGATGGGACTGCGATGTATGATGGGACTGCGATGTATGATGGGACTGCGATGTATGATGGGACTGTGATGTATGATGGGACTGGCATGTATTTCCCACGTGTTTCTATCTACACATAAAGGGAATTGCCATAAAGTAGTCGGTCTCTATGTTTTGTGTTTCCTTCAGTAAGTGTTAATGGTGAGAAACTTCACTCATGCTGCCAAACATACCCTCGTAAAACTGACCATACTACCAATCCTCGACTTCGGCGATGTCATTTACAAAATAGCCTCCAATACCCTACTCAATAAACTGGATGCAGTCTATCACAGTGCCATCCGTTTTGTCACCAAAGCCCCATATACTACCCACCACTGCGACCTGTACGCTCTCGTTGGCTGGCCCTCGCTTCATACTCGTCGCCAAACCCACTGGCTCCAGGTCATCTACAAGACCCTGCTAGGTAAAGTCTCCCCTTATCTCTGCTCACTGGTCACCATAGCAGCACCCACCTGTAGCACGTGCTCCAGTAGGTATATCTCTCTGGTCACCCCCAAAGCCAATTCCTCCTTTGGCCGTCTCTCCTTCCAGTTCTCTGCTGCCAATGACTGGAACGAACTACAAAAATCTCTGAAACTGGAAACACTTATCTCCCTCACTAGCTTTAAGCACCAGCTGTCAGAGCAGCTCACAGATCACTGCACCTGTACATAGCCCATCTATAATTTGGCCCAAACAACTACCCTCTTCCCCTACTGTATTTATTTATTTTGCTCCTTTGCACCCCATTATTTCTATTTCTACTTTGCACTTTCTTCCACTGCAAATCTACCATTCCAGTGTTTTACTTGCTATTATTGTATTTACTTTGCCACCATGGCCTTTTTTGTCTTTACCTCCCTTTCTCACATCATTTGCTCACATTGTATATAGTCTTATTTCTTTCTACTGCATCATTGATTGTATGTTGTTTTACTCCATGTGTAACTCTGTGTTGTTGTATGTTGTCGAACTGCTTTGCTTTATCTGGGCCAGGTCGCAATTGTAAATGAGAACTTGTTCTCAACTTGCCTACCTAGTTAAATAAAGGTGAAATAAAATTAAAAAATTAAAAAATTCAATTCTGAATGAACTTATCCTTTCTCTCAAGACTAGAGAGACAATCCTACTCTGGCAATCTGTGACCAATGGTTTACATGTGTTTGACACCCTGCTAACTTTTTCTCACACACTGACGGTTGTTTCCTCATTTTGCACCACACGTTCAGAGCTTGGCAGAGTCCTCTTGCTGATGTGCTCAGCACATATAACTCACGTCACACCATTTACCCACTGTAATTTTCCATAATTACATTGTCCCACCGATAACTGTGACTCACAGAAAGTCAAAGAGGAGATGATAATCAGTGTCAAACCTTTTCAGTGTGCAGTTGAGTGTAGCCTATTACACCACATGCAAGCAACATCAGTGAAGCAAGACATGACCCAAGGCCATTGGTTAGTTGACAGTCATATGATGTAGGTAAGCCTCAGGCTGTTTCGGCCTCTGTCAGTGTGACACCAGTGGATTTTAGTCAGCAGCCCAGGTCCCAGAGCAGTGATGAAGACCATAAGTGAAACTGTGAACTCCACAGGAACCACAGGCTCATCCTCACATAGACTGACCAGGCTGGCTGAAACATTCACATTTATTGGTTAGGCTTAGGTTCAGACAAGACAGGAGCACCTGCTGGGGCAGCAGCCAGCACCACCACACACACAGCTGTGATTACTGGAGACAATGTCACAGTATACATTTTCACAAATATACAGAGGGTAAAGGAGATCACCCCTTACATTAATATTGTACACACTACAGGAGCAGGTGAAAAACAATTTAGGCAGTGTTGTCCTGTAATTGGGTTGTGTTGACACAAGCTGCCCTGCCCAGCCCTGGAGTAGTCTCCTGCAGTAATTATTCCATTCAGTGTGTGTGTGTGCGTGTGTGTGTACGTGTGTCTGAGTGACAGCGTGACATTGAATAGAGCCAAGCTTACTGGAGCAGGATGAGACAGAGCCCCGTCTGACTCCCAGCCAAACGCTGTGTGACTCACTCCTTCAGATGAATACATACGGAGACACTGTGGAGCCTCTTGATGGTCAACACAGATATAAAGCTACTCACATCTTACCTAATATATAGTGAAATTACACCTTAGCGTACGTCTTTTAGGCGGGTTCATTTACAGTTGATATAAAAGTTATATAGAAACTGTGCTAATAAATGGAGAGAGAGGGCAATGACTTTTGAATGTGTCAGAATTCCACAGTCATTGGAAAATAGGTACACTACCACCAATTGGACTATAAGGACTGATGGATCATCATTTACAATCAATAGTATGATATTGATGAAAATAAAATGTATCCTATTTGAATAAAATGTTTAACTAGATTTAGCTGACATAGGAAACCCCCTAGCCCAACAAAAACAATATGGTTTTCTCTCCAATATGACTGTGCCAAAGAGTAGTACACAATTCCTCATTTCGTCAATGGTCAAAGGGGACACAAGGCAGATTTTCATGTTGCAATCTCCGTAGATGAGAGGGAAGTTGAAAGCATGACTCGTGCTGTCGCAGAACAGATGTTTTGTGTAGACCGGAAAAACAGAACTAGCAGATTTATACTTTCTGACTGAAAAAACATTTTTGTAACACTTTTAATTAAGCAATAAGGCACGAGGAGGTGTAGTATATGGCGAATATATAAGCACAACGCTTTGCGGAGTGCCTGGACACAGCCCTTAAGTGTGGTATATTGGCCATGTATCACAAATCCCCGAGGTGTCGTATTGTTATTATAAACTGGTAACCAACGTAATTAGAGCAGTAAAAATAGATGTTTTTTCATACCCGTGGTATACAATCTGATATACCATGGCTGTCAGCCAATCAGAAATCAGGGCTTGAACCACCCAGTTTATAATGGTCTTTGAAACACTTTGAACACATTTTTTTAAGTGATATTTTTTTTAAATAAGTATTATTTTATTTAATAAACACATAAATGGATCCCGAGTGGTGCAGCGATCTAAGGCACTGCATCTCAGTGCAAGAGGCGTCACTAGAGTCCCTGGTTCGAATCCAGGCGTTATCACATCCGGCCATGATTGGGAGTCCCATAGGGCAGTGCACAATTGGCCCAGCATCGTCCGGGTTTGGCCGGGGTAGGCCGTCATTGTAAACAATAATTTGTTCTTAACTGACTTACCTAGTTAAATAAAGGTTAAATAAAAAATAGAAATAAATATGGCATGGGGTACATACACATGTTCATTGACTTCATCTATAACAATGAAATGATCAGTATGAAGACAGTTGGAAAGCTCAGTATGACAGGAAGAGGCTATTATCTGTGGTTGCCATTATCATGAAGGCTAAAGCTGTGGGTGAAATATATTCTATCCAGATCAGGAGGGTCTAAAATAAATGTAGTGAGGCAAGGCCTCAAGATAAGCAGCTGAATACATACAGTACACTAAGTCATTATACTCATATCATATAGCTTCAGACAAACATATACAGTGACACTATGTTCTTTTTTTCTATGAAGCTCTTTCTTCTGTGGCACATGGAATATAAAAACATTTGAGCATGAAATGAGCATTATACCACAACTGAAAAATGTGTCTAACACAGTGGGGCCTACATAGAAAAATGTGTATATGTTAAAAAGTATTTCAAATGTTAATTCAAATTCACTACAGGTAAAATGATATACAGAACCTATTTTAATGTTTTTATATGCATTATGTTTGACATAAACATTACTAACAATTGCTCTTCTACATTTTAAGTTAATTAACATATAGAAACAATGTGACAAATCAAACTTTGTAATTTACACACAAAAATCTTTATCAAAAACATATGATAAACATCGTTTTCAATCTCAGGAAGAAACATTTTCACATATATTTATAATTACATCCATTTGTTCCTTAGTCTCTGTGACACACTGGGAGCTGTGGCTCTGTGTCTGAGAGATGCTTGGTCTCTTGGTCACAAAGGACAGTTCTTTAGTCCCCTCTCCGGGAGCCGTGCTTGAGATGTGCCGGAACAATTTCTGAATGCCTGTCTCCCTCAGGGAACTCCGGAACGTACGCGCCACAAACACATAGAGCAAAGGGTTGACCGAACTACTGATGAACACGAGCGCTCCAGCGATGAAAGTCATGGTGGTTCTGACGCTCTCTATACGCGCTGCGGCCTCGCGATGGGAACCCTTGATGGTGAGGATGACGAGGGAGAGCACGTTGCCGACGTGGTGAGGGGTCCAGCATAATGCGAACACCACTACCATGCTTGCAATCAACCCCATGGACTTACGCTTGGACTTAAAGGTAATCTGTGCGATGCGGCTGTAGAGACAGCTGTAGCAGACCACAAGAATGCAAAAGGGGACAGCAAAGCCCACTAGCGTCTCCAGTAGAACACACACTGCCTCCTGGCCGTCTGAGGTGTAGTCCCTGTACAGGCAATGCTCCTCCCCAGGGTCCCCCTCCACCACCTGGGTGGGAAAGACCGGGGTGCTGAATAGGAATGCAGCAGCCCACAGAACAAGAAGTACTTTATTCAAGGCCTTCTTCCTCCTCCAGCCGGCTGAGGCAAAGGGGTGTCGCACAGCGACAAAGCGCTCGACACTCATGAGGGTGATGAGGAAGACGCTGCTGTACATGCAGGTGTTGATGACGTACACCATGGCCTTACAGGATGCCTCCCCGAACACCCAGGAGTGGGCCAGGGAGTAGATCCACAGGGGCAGGGTGATGAGCACCAGCAGGTCTGCAGCAGCCAGGTGGAGGATGAGCACCACGGTGTGGGAGCGCTGCTGGACGTGCTTCAGGATGGTCCAGATCACCAGCAGGTTCCCCGGGACCCCCACCAGGAACGACAGGCCCAGGATCACACACGCCACCACTGTCCCGCCAGCAAACTCATCAAGAGCCATGGTGGACTCTGAAGCTGAAGACAGCTGATGATCGAACGGTTCTGGTTGATGCTGCCGATCGCCTTGCCTCACCTCGCTTTACGTGCCTTCTATCTGGTGTACATACTCAGACAGAAAAAAAGTGCTGCACCAGCAAGCTTTCACTTCCCTTTAACTTTGCGGAGGAGAACAGGAAAGAGGTTGGTTTTTCACAGAGCCATCATTCTGTGAGAGACATAGCACTGAGTCATCCAGTGGGTCCTTATTATGGCACTGTCTGGAAAAATATATCTTCTGAGATATTTTAAGAGTTCAAACAATTGTATTGACCACAAATTACTTTTATTGAAGTGATATGACCTTGAGATCAGATCTTTTTTTTATTGTGATCAAATAGAGTAAGGCAGTGTGTTATTTTATGTAACATGAATTTCAAGACAAAATGAAGGTTAAATAAAATAAATAAAATAATATTCAAGGAATTGTAACATGACCATGAATAAATGTTATTTAAATTATACCACTTTATGAGCAAATGCAATAGCTTCATTGTGTTGAAATAGTCACAATTTAATTACTTGTGTGAGCTTTTCTCACCGTATATCACAAGCGCACAACAATATCTACATTTTGTACCATGATCATAAAAATACAACTTATAATCAAACTTCTAGATTCAAGCCATATTTATTTCTCATCAATGCTGACATCTGAATCAATGATCAGGTCACAGTTTTCATTTAACATTTTAGTCATTTAGCAGGCGCACTTATCCAGAATGCTCTTATCCAGCGCGACCATCTCTGTAGTCCTACACGGTAGTTATGTCTGTGGTATTGTTGCAGTCTGGCCTTACTGAGGACATTGTGTTTTCCGGTCCTATTGTGTTGCCAGATCCTATTGTGTTGCCAGATCCCCTTAGCTTGGAGGAGGTGTGTGAGGAGAGTTCCTTGAACAGCCTGACCATGCGGGACTCCTGGAGACTGCTCTGGAAGTTCCTTGCAGCGAAGGAATAGAACACAGGGTTCACAGAGCTACTAATGAAGGCCAGCGCTCCAGAGATAAACACTATTGCAGTCTGGGCCACTGAAACAGGCTCAGCATCATCTGGATCCTCTGTCAGGATGCTGACTAGGTCTACAGTGTTGAGGACATGGTGAGGAAGCCAGCAGAGAACGAAGGCTACCACCACACTACTGATCAGAACTGTCGACTTCTGTTTGCTGCTGCCGAAATGCATTGTCCTCAGGTGTGTTGCTACTAGACAGTAACAGACAGCCAGAGTGGAGAAGGGGACCACGAAGCCCACCAAGGTCTCCAGGCATAAGAACACCACCTCTTGGGCCACTGAGCTGTACTCGCTGAAAAAACACTGCTTAGTCCTATTGATCTCATCGATTGAGCGGATAAGAATGGATGGGATCCCAAAAAGGAAAGCCAGAGCCCAGATAGCCACTAGAGCCTTGTCCATAATGGCCTGGGTCTTTCAACGCAACATCTTGAACGGGTACCGGATGACAAGGAAGCGCTCGACGCTCATGAGGGTGATGAGGAAGACGCTGCTGTACATGCAGGTGTTGATGACGTACACCATGGCCTTACAGGATGCCCCCCCGAACACCCAGGAGTGGGCCAGGGAGTAGATCCACAGGGGCAGGGTGATGAGCACCAGCAGGTCTGCAGCAGCCAGGTGGAGGATGAGCACCACGGTGTGGGAGCGCTGCTGGACGTGCCTCAGGATGGTCCAGATCACCAGCAGGTTCCCCGGGACCCCCACCAGGAACGACAGGCCCAGTATCACACAGACTACTGATCGCCCTACGGTTGACATTTCATTAAACAATGCATCATCATCGTCTGAGATGGAGGAGCCCGAGCTCTTCATTTTGCACTGCAGTCAACTGATGTTTCCTAAGAAATAATGATTTTGTCTGGGGAGTACTTCCTTATATCACCCTTGGCCTCGAAAGCAGTAACGGTCACTTTACTTCTGTAATAAAACAAACAAGGGTTTCTGTCTGAGTGTGACAGGAAAGTAATGTGGTTAGCTAGATGTGACAAAGAAAAAGGAACAGTTTGTTAAATATTTGATGTATTTTTTATTGTATTTATTTTTTACAGTAGATTATGTATGCCTTCCCCATTACAGTTTATACAATAATTATTTTTAGTGTGTGAATGCATTGTGTTGGGTGCATTTTACATTGACCCCCCTCCACTCCCCCTTTTTTTGTACTGACTCTCTTGCACTGGCTCTACGCACACTCAGTAGACTCTACCCACACATACTACACTGACACTCCAACACACACACACACACACACACACACACACACACACACACACACACACACACACACACACACACACACACACACACACACGCTCACACACGCTCACACACAAACACACATGCATATTGACACCACACACTCACACACACACACACACACACACTACATACGCTCACACACACAAAACACACACATGCATATTGACACCACACACACACATAGACACACTTTCCCACTTTTTCACTCTCTTCACATGCACTGTTGCTACTCTGTTTATTATTGATCCTGATTGCCTAGTCATTTTTACCCCTACCTACATGTACATATTACCTCAACAACCTTGTACCCCTGCACATTGACTCGGTACCGGTACTCCTTGTATATACTGTAGCCTCGTTATTGTTAATTTATTGTGTTACTATTTTTCTTTAGCAAATTTTTTTTCTTACTTTTTAACTGCATTGTTGCAAGTAAGCATTTCACGGGAAAGTCTACACCTGTTGTATTTGGCGCGTGTGAAAAATAGCATTTTATTTGACATAGGGTTGACTCTTTTCATTGTTATTATTGATTACTCTACTGCATTGTTGAGGAAGCTAGTGCATAAGCATTTGACTGCACCTTTTATACCTGCTGTAAACAGGGTTTGTCATGAATTAATTAAACAAATATATTCGATTTTTTTGGATGGGTAGGTTACGTTCTAAATGTAATCTATTACAAACTTGTCATCAGTATTATAACTAGGATAACACAAACTCAGTAACATAATCTGATTACTTTCACAGTTACCTGTCCAAAACTGTAATCCTAGTTACATTACTTTTGGATTACTTTTTCCTTAAGAGTCTTTAGAAAAAAGATAAAAAGGATCCATCAAACTCATTTGGTGTGTCTTCATACTAGTTTCTGACTTGAACAAACTAAAACTTGCACCTTTTTTTTATGTTGAATTGAAAGTCATTGAGAAAACAGAGATTTCAGAATTTATTTTTTGCAAACATCCTTTCTGAATAAAAAAGTAATCCAAGAAGTAATCATCTAGTTTATCAAAAGTATCTGTAATCTGATTGCAATATTTTTAGCTGGTAAAGTAAGTGATTACAGGTAATTGTTTTTCCTAATTAGACATGTAGTTGATTACGTGTAGTCAGTTACAACCCAACCCTGATTTTACTGGACAACATTGCGCTTGGTAGACGTTTATTTTGAAAGTTGTTGTGATGACGCTCAGAATTTCATGTCCTGGGTCTCCAGCATAGATTGTATATCTCCAGCCAGAGAGAAATAAACAAGATGTCGTCAACATATGCCGCGTTCATACACTAGACGGAACTAGGAAACTCGGAAATGTCCGACTTGCTAACTGGTTGAAGTTAATCACGTGTCGCGTGCAACGACTTATCAAAATGGAAATTTCCGAGTTTCCTAGTTCCGACTAGTGTGTGAACGCAGCAAAAACCACGGATCGGGGAATTTTAACGTAGTCTACTGTCAACCTCAACAAGAGGAAATTGGATGTTGGACATGAAGTTAGCTAGTTAATGTCAAATTGATTAATTTGTAAGTTGAGTGAAATGTCTTTGCTCAAATTTTAACCACACTGGTTCCTTGTATTTCATAATCACCAGCTAGCTAACTAGCTAGTTGCTCATGCTAGCTAGTTAGCAACCTCTGCCGAGTACGGAAACATCAGATAGACTCTGGGACAGGTAACGTTAGCTAGCTAGAGAGTTTGGACTATTTAACTCAACAGCTAGCAAGCTAAAGTGCTCATTTATAAGCAATATCAGGTCCTCTATAGGAGTTTGTTTTATTTGAACTATACAAACTTGTAGCTAACAGCTAGTTAGCTTCCATGCTAACATTAGTCTAGCACTCACTAGCTAGCTGGACCAAAATGGGCGTTGTTTTGATAGCGGTAGCTAGTTAGTTAGCTAGCTAATAACAATATGAACTTAACTAGCAAGTTTAGCTGCTCAGCTAGCCCTCTACAACTGTCTCTGGCCAGTGAAACAACACTAGAAACTAGTACAAGACAGAGAGGGCTTGTTGCTCAGGCTTACTACCGTTACACTAGCGAACTAGTTCCATGCATTACCATTACCTACAGTAGCCTTACTGATTTGTTTTCCTTCCCTGCAGGTTGTTGACAGAGCTAAGGTGTGGTGGAAATCAGCGTCAAGCCTATTAGGCCTAACTTCACAAGTCTTGTGTGTGAGAGACCTCCAACATTAACATTCCAATGCCTCTGCTATTCCTGGAGAGGTTTCCCTGGCCCAGTCTGCAGACCTACACAGCGCTGAGTGTGGTTCTGCTGGCTGGAAGCATCTTCAGTGCCTACACTACTGTGACAGAACAGGGGTTTGGGGTTCCAGACATGGACGAGCCTCCTCCACCTGCACCCTTAGAAGGGGATAATAGAGGCGGCCTAGGCCTAGAACATGTGACTAGCGATGATGTTGTTGGTGCAGATACAGAATTGGCGACCACTGTTATGTGGTACCTGGTCACTGACAGTCTCTTTGTATGGGTAAGTCTTATTCAAGATAGGCTCAACTCAGCCAAGCAGCCAATATTGTTGTTACGTTACTTAGTTGTTACATGGTTGCTAAGTGGTCTGCTCTTCTCTACTCCTCAGGTGTTGGTGAATACAGCTTGCTGTTCTCTGATGTTAATTGCTAAGATGATCCAGTGCATGGTTTTTGGGCCCCTCCGAGTCAGTGAGAAGCAGGTGAGGCTTGGAGTTCTGGTGGTAACCTAATAACTAATATTTGGGATAATTTGATAAGCCCTGTGGGTACTCACATGTCAACATGGTACTTGCATGTTTTCTCAAGTGTTTGCTTTTTGACATGTCACCTTATTGAAGGTTAGGCATCTAACTGTGTTTATGTAAACTATAGTACAAATGTCCTCCACAAATAGTCTGCAAAACAAGATCTTATCATTGAAATCCACACTGGTGGTTTGAGTCTGTTAGTGTACTCTGACCACTCCATCCATGTTCTAATGTCTTGACCTCTCCTCTCTCCACCCCTCTCTCTTCCCATCTCCTCTCTACTCCACTCCTCTCTCTCCTCAGCACCTTAAGGACAAGTTCTGGAACTTCATCTTCTATAAGTTCATCTTTATCTTCGGGGTGCTGAACGTTCAGATGGTGGAGGAGGTGGTCATGTGGTGTCTGTGGTTCTCTGCCCTGGTCTTCCTCCACCTCATGGTCCAGCTGTGCAAGGACCGCTTTGAATATGTACGTCTCATCAACCTCTAACAGTAAATTTTTGTCATTTCGCAGACGCTCTTATTCAGAGCGACTGACATTGGTGCATTCATCTTAAGATAGCTTAACACTTTACTGTTGGTGTCTTTATGAATGCATTCATTAACCTTTATAACAGCTATATAACAACATTTGTCATAAGTAGTTTTAAATAATTATGAATAACGGCATGATATAAAGGTTCATATCCAATTTTTTTATGTTACAAAACTAGTTATATTGGGTAACAAGTGCTATTAAACAGTATGTATGACAACTTATTAGAATACTGAATAAAAAACTGAAATAAGGAAATTACAAAATGTAGATGGGCCCACCCACTGTACTGTAGGGAGAGTGACCTTGTTGACTTGTTTACACTGTAAACATATATACCTATGTTAGATGCCAGTGATATGACGCTGTTGGCGATACATTCAGTCACAGTGAATGCCATAGACCGGGTCTCTTTCAGGTCCAGGCCAGACCTATTAATAAGCCTAGTTCTTGCTGTATGTATGTAGGCCAGGGTCTTAGGTTTAGCTAATGTTTCAGTCGCTTCATAGACTCCAACTACAGAGTGGGGGGAGTACAAAAAAACTAAGATAAACATTTAGGTAGTGTGCTGTAGCTATAGGAAAACAGAACATCACACCATATTGTGAAGAATGACATCTCTCTGTCTGCAATCAATGGGTGTTAGGTTTGACCCTTATCATATCAATTGACATTGTACCTGTTGGAATGCTGTACTTTGTTGCTGCTGTCTGCAGTAAAAGTTGGATAAAAGGCTGCATAACAAGCCTGTATGTGTGTCACTGTACCTGTGTCAATATTGTTGTGTGTCACTAGACATGTTATTTGAGCATGTGTTAGTAGTACAGTATGGGGCTGCAGTGACACTGCCCAGATAAAGCTTACCTCTTGACCAAAAACATGCTCGACGGGAAAGTCTATTGAAAGAGTAGCCATGAAGTCTGCAACCACTCCTAAATTGTTATTCTGTGTGTCGGTTGCTCTTTTTATGAAAGTACAAGTTATATGTATATGTATGCATGTCCGTCTACATCTGTGTGTGTTTAGTAATCTCTCTTTCTGAATGAATGTATACAGTAGGTTAATGTGTACCTGTTTCCCCTTGCAGCTGTCCTTCTCCCCCACTACTTCTATGAACAGCCATGTGCGTGTCCTTACCCTACTGGTGTCCCTGCTGCTGGGCTGCTGTGGTCTGGCTGTGGTCTGTGGTATGCTGGGCGCTGCCCATGGCATGCACACCCTCTCCTTCATGGCTGCCGAGGTGAGGACCTGACCCTAAAGAGCTCACCAGCTTGTAGTCCTAATAAACGGAAATGAGTTCATTCAGCAATTCCTATGGGGAAAGAATAGGGTTTTGGAATGGACACCGAAAATAAGGTCTGAGGTTAACACAGACTTAGGATATCTTATACGTTTTGTTCTATGAGAGAATATCAGTCAGTTAACATCACCTTTATGATTTATGAAGCCTTTATGGGATTTTTCTGATTACATAAATGTTTCAAAATTCACAAAAAGTGACGTTAGCTGATGAAGATTCTTATAGAACAAAACGTTTCAGATCTCCTAAGCCTGTGTTTACCACAGACCTTATTTTCGCCGTTTATCTAAAAACCCTACAAAAACGGTTAATTTCTCCATAGACTTTGTCCAACGAACCATGGCAGAGTTAGTGCCTACAAAAAGACCCCCTTACTATTGCTCTCTATTGGGCGGCGAGTATTTCTATAGGCACACCCATTGGTGTAGACTAGAGCAGGGCTGGCTAAACCTCCTGGGGAGTTGGGACTACCATCCTGCAGGAGTTTGTTCTAGCTGTTGTTTTATTGTAAGTTACAGTAACAAGGAGGTTTTATCAGTCACAAATTAGTATTACGTCATTGTCATCAGTTACATTTATTGATGCAGTGTCTACCACTGCAAATCTACCATTCCAGTGTTTTACTTGCTATATTGTATTTACTTTGCCACCATGGCCTTTATTGCCTTTACCTCCCTTATCTCACCTCATTTGCTCACATTGTATATAGACTTATTTTTCTACTGTATTATTGACTGTATGTTTGTTTTACTCCATGTGTAACTCTGTGTTGTTGAATGTGTCGAGCTGCTTTGCTTTATCTTGGCCAGGTCGCAATTGTAAATGAGAACTTGTTCTCAACTTGCCTACCTGGTTAAATAAAGGTGAAAAAAAACTAAAAAACATTTGTTTCCCACAAAAAAAAGGATGTATAAAATACTTATGTATAATTCATATGTCTTTCTCTGTCTTTCAGTGTCTGCTGGTCACTGTGCGGACTGGACATGTCATCATGAGGTAAGACCCTTCCTTGCAGAATGCACACCCTCTTGCACTGCAACACAGATGACATAGCAGATCTAGAATGAACCAGTTCTAATATTAGCATACTATTAGATGTGTTACCATGAGCACCCGTTGAAAGACTGCTTTGTGCTACAGAGGGTGATCATGATGACTTGCAGGCAGCTGTATTTATTGGAGTGGTTCATTAATTAGTTATGCTAAAACATTATACAAAAACCCTGTAAACAGTAGCCAAGTGTATGAGTTGTTGCATTGCTTTGTGTTGTCTGGACACCCATAGCATTAAGCGCCTATCAGAGTCCAAAACGTGTACGCACAGTGTTCTAGAATGTTGGACCGTTGGCTTTCGTACTTTTTGAATTCTCAGCGCGGCTCAACCAATTTCTCCAACTGTCAACACATTAAAATGAATAGAGGAACGCGTGCGCAGAGCTGAGTTGGTTGGGAATTTTGGGGAGGTGTGCGTTCGGCCTGGCCCAGTGAGAGTTAAGCTAAGTGATGATCTACAACTATTGATTAGCGCAAGCAAAAATAAGTTGATGCTGGTCTGGCCTTAATGACTATGTAGTCTTATCTCCAGTCAGAAGAGGACTGGTCACCCTACAGAGTCTGGTTCCTCTCGACAGTGGCAAGAAAGTATGTGAACCCTTTGGAATTACCTGGAGTTCTGCATAAATTGGTCATCATATTTGATCTGATCTTCATCTAAGTCACAACAATAGACAAACATCGTGTGCTTAAACTAATAACATACACATTTTTTTATTTTTCTTGTCTATATTGAATACATAATTTAAACATTCACAGTGTAGGTTGGAAAAAGTATGTGAACCCCAAGGCTAATGACTTCTCCAAAAGCTAATTGGAGTCAGGAGTCAGCTAACCTGGAGTCCAATCAATGAGACAAGATTGAAGATGTTGGTTAACTTCCTTGACCTATAAAAAAACACAAAATTTGTGTTTGCTATTCACAAGAAGCATTGCCTGATGTGAACCATGCCTCGAACAAAAGAGATCTCAGAAGACCTAAGATTAAGAATTGTTGACTTGCATAAAGCTGGGAAGGGTTACAAAAGTATTTCTAAAAGCCTTGATGTTCATCAGCACGGTAAGACAATTTGTCAAGAAATGGAGAAAGTTCAGCACTGTTGCTACTCTCCCGAGGAGTGGCCGTCCTGCAAAGATGACTGCAAAAGCACAGCGCATAATGCTCAGTGAGGTAAAGAAGAATCATAGAGTGTCAGCTAAAGACTTACAGAAATCTCTGGATCATGCTAACATCTCTGTTGACGAGTCTACGATACGTAAAACAATTAACAAGAATGGTGTTCATGGGAGGACACCACGGAAGAAGCCACTGCTGTTAAAAAAAAACATTGCTGCACGTCTGAAGTTTGCGAAAGTGCACCTGGATGTTCCACAGCGCTACTGGCAGAATATTCTGTGGACAGATGAAACTACAGTTGAGTTGTTTGGAAGGAAAACTGTGTGTTAAAAAAAAAAAAAAAAAAAAAAAGGCACAGCACATCAACTTCATCCAAACTGTAAAGTATGTTGGAGGGAGCATCATGGTTTGGGGCTGCCTCAGGGCCTGGACAGCTTTCTATCATCGACGGAAAAATGAATTCCCAAGTTTATCAAGACATTTTGCAGGAGAATGTTAGGCTATCTGTCTGCCAATTGAAGCTCAACAGAAGTTGGGTGATGCAACAGGACAACGACCAAAAACGCAGAAGTAAATCAACAATGGAATGGCTTCAACAGAAGAAAATACGCCAGTCAGTCTTGACCTCAACCCGATTGAGATGCTGTGGCATGACCTCGAGAGCAGTTCACACCAGACATTTGAGGTCGACCGATTAATCGGAATGGCCGATTTAATTAGGGCCGATTTCAAGTTTTCATAACAATCGTAATCGGCATTTTTGGACACCGATCATGGCCGATTACATTGCACTCTACGAGGAGACTGCGTGGCAGGCTGACTACCTGTTACGCGAGTGCAGCAAGGAGCCAAGGTAAGGTGCTAGCTAGCATTAAACGTATCTTATAAAAAACAATCAATCTTAACATAATCACTAGTTAACTACACATGGTTGATGATATTACTAGTTTATCTAGCTTGTCCTGCGTTGCATATAATCGATGCGGTCGGTGCCTGTTAATTATCATTGAATCATAGCCTACTTTGCCAAACGGGTGATTTGACAAGCGCATTCGCGAAAAAAGCACTTGTTGCACCAATGTGTTAAAATCAATACACAAGTATATATACTGCTCAAAAAAATAAAGGGAACACTTAAACAACACATCCTAGATCTGAATGAAATAAATAATCTTATTAAATACTTTTTTCTTTACATAGCTGAATGTGCTGACAACAAAATCACACTAAAATAATCAATGGAAATCCAATTTATCAACCCATGGAGGTCTGGATTTGGAGTCACACTCAAAATTAAAGTGGTAAACCACTCTACAGGCTGATCCAACTTTGATGTAATGTCCTTAAAACAAGTCAAAATGAGGCTCAGTAGTGTGTGGCCTCCAAATAAAAAGGCATTATTGTGACCAGGGCAGGGTTCTGACTAAGTCTGTTTCTCTGCAGGTACACCATCCACCTGTGGGATCTGAACCACCCAGGCACCTGGGAGAGTAAGGGCTCCTACGTCTATTACACTGACTTCATCATGGAGCTGTCTATGCTGTCCCTGGACCTTATGCACCACATCCACATGCTGGTGAGTGACAGAGCCGGGAGCACTACGGGCTGGTATTAGTAAGGGAACTAACTGAATGGGTAAGAGAACCACCGAGAGGCCCACAAGATGGCTGACTGAACTAGCCTGAATTTAAAATAAGGGCTCTATCTCAATTTGTCTTCGATTCCTTGCATTCTGTCTCCTCGCCGCCTCAACTGTATTGGTGAAGGTCCATGGTGTCTCCTCTCAGATGGTGAGAGTAATCGAGGAAAGATGAATTGAGAGAGAACCACAGTGTTCAGTTCGATGAGAGTTGAGTTTGATCTTAGAGCTGTGTTTAACGTTTCACTCCCGTCTCCCCTCAGCTCTTTAGTAATATCTTAGAACTGGGTTTAATGTTTGACTCCTGTCTCCCTTCAGCTCTTTGGTAATATCTGGCTGTCCATGGCCAGTCTGGTGATCTTCATGCAGCTGAGGTATCTGTTCCATGAGGTGCAGCGCCGCATCCGACGCCACAAGAACTACCTCCGTGTCATCAACAACATGGAGGCCAGGTCTGTCTACTGACCAGCCTGCTGATGGCTCTCACTGTCTTGTATATACTACATCCCTACTGTTACTTATTAGGTGATGGGTGGTGTTCTTTCACTCTTAGCTGAGACTCAGTGTATGAAGCTGTAGCAGTGTGTGTGAATCTAGTCTCTCTGCTTTCTTATGACGGGCTATCTCACTGTTAGCTATTTAGCTATTCATGAAACTAGTGCAGTTGTTGATCTAGATTTGTTATGCTCTGTGCCTCTCAGGTTTGCAGTGGCCACAGCCGAGGAGCTGGTAGCCAACAGCGATGACTGTGCCATCTGCTGGGACACCATGCAGACAGCACGTAAACTGCCCTGCGGACACCTCTTCCACAAGTAAGAGACTGACCCAGCCACCTTGGCACCTCTAAAATCCCATGACTCATTATTTCCTCACACTTGATTGAATGTGGCATTATGTGGGTGATGTTTTGATTGACACTAAGTGTTGTGTTTGCTGCGTTTCTGTGTACATTAACGTTCCTGTTTGCTATTCTTCAGTTCATGCCTGCGGTCGTGGCTGGAGCAGGACACGTCGTGTCCAACATGCAGGATGTCCCTGAACATCAGTGGTGATGGAGGCCCGGCCAGAGGCCAACAGCAGGGGGCTGGCCTTCCACTGGAGAACAACCTGGGCCCTGGGGGCCCCGCTGCAGACGCCAGACAACACCTCAACCAACACAATCACTTCTTCCACTTTGATGGTAAGGCCATACAGACTTGTTTTACAACACAGGTGATCTCACTGAATGGACTATATTGAGTATGGTTGATGATTATGAGTTCTGGCATATAACATGTTGATAGTCACATAGACAGACATCACACTGTTAGAGACATTTCTTATAGTGCACATTTCAGGTAGTGATTATTGTGGTGATGTCTCCTCCCAGGCTCCCGCATCGCCAGCTGGCTGCCTAGTTTCTCAGTAGAGGTGATGCACACCACTAACATCCTGGCTATCGCTCAGCAGGCCAACAACTCTCAGCTCAACACCATGGTGAGTCACAGCCTTACTCTAATCCCCTCCCTGGACACCAGGGGATTCTCCTTTCAGCATGTTTCTTTAGTCCTGGACTAGGTTTAATCCTTCCAAGAGGTCTCGCAAGCATCATCTGAGCTTTGAAGATTGTTTTTACACCTGCTTTTCATCAACAGCTTTGTTTTCAATGTATTCATTGCAGCAATATGACTTGACTAGAATGGAGGTGGCTGCTGGGTAACATAGTGTTCTACTCCCCACAGGCCCATCAGATCCAGGAGATGTTTCCTCAGGTTCCCTACCACTTGGTGCTGCAGGACCTGCAGTTGACCCGCTCAGTGGAGGTCACCACCGACAACATCCTGGAGGGACGCATCGTGGTGCCCTTCCCTGCTCTGGTAGGTCCTCCAGTTCAGTTCATTGGGTATTTTGACCATGGTGGTCCACATATAGACCCCAGAAGGCCTACACTTTCCCCTTGTGTGTGATTGTACTGCCTCTTTCTGAGGGTTAGGTAGAAAAAGAGAGGGATTGAATTCAGGATCTAGTCAAATGTGTTTAAAGGTGTATACTGTGGTGTTAACTGGTGTTGATTAAAGATGTCTTGCGCCTCCCCCTCCAGGCGGCTGAGCGTTCCCCCGTGCAGGTGAACCCAGGCCCAGAGGAGGGGGCAGGAGCCAGTGGGGGGGTGGAGACTGCTCCCAGCGAGCTGAACAACATGGAGGTCAGAGGGAGCCGTTTCTCCAAGTCTGCAGAGGAGAGACAGAAGATGCTGCTGCAGAGGAAGGATGAGCTGCTGCATCAGGCACGCAGGTACTGTACTGTCACCACCGGCAATACTAGACCTGTCTGTCAAACAAAACGGGTGTATTCAGTTAGGGGAAACCTTCCCAGCTTTGCAGATAGAAATATAGCTAACCCTATTCAACTTGGCAGACAATCATATCTTATTACGCAATCAATTTCTGTCTGAATGTTTTGCAACGTGACCAGGCATCCTGAACAGGCCTCAGCTGACAGTCTTCTTAGATAAGAGCAAACTCCTGTTGCTGTCTTGGTGGTAGTTTCTTGTCTGTTCGGTCAGGGTTCAGTCACTGGCTCTTTTACTGAGTAACTACAGTAGCAAAATAGATTTATTGTAACTAAATGACTGAGATCACCGTCATGTTTATAAGGACACACCATAGCAAAAGTTTAGCAAAATGAAAGTTTCTTATTGGACTGGTTCAGACACTTTCTCCCTGCTACTCTCTGTTTCTGAGCATTTCCTTCCGTTTCGTGTCTGCTGAACACAACCCACATTGACTTCCATTCATTTCCCCACAGGAGATACTTGAGAAAGAGCCCAGAGGACGAGGAGGACCTGCCCACTCTGGAGGAAGACGCCCCTGTCTCAGACGTGACCATGCTGAGACGCAGGACCATGGCAGCAGCTGCAGAGAGACGCATGCAGAGCCAACCAGACCCTGCTCCCTGAGACTATACTGGACTGTAAACTCCCACCTGGACAGTCTCACCTCGAACCCACAACTAATGCCCTTGGAGTGTCCACCAAACTCCTCACGTCCCACCTAAGAGTCACCTCCACCGAAAGAGCTCTTTACGTTATATGATCAATGGAATTACCTAAATAAATTCATTACATTACAAAGTGTTATAAGAAGCATGGGCTTTGGCTGCACAGGGGCTCTGCTGTTTTAGGCTGCCCTAGTGAGATATGAGAACTGGGCCTTGGGAATGGTACCAGCCTTCTCTGAACTTTCACCAGGCACCAGAGGCTTAATTGGACATGGATCACCAGTGTTTTAAAGGAGTGGTGGGTGTCTGTCGAGTTTCTGAAGTGCACAGTAAAACGCCACCTCGCACAGCTGTCATCACATAGCTCTAGCCCCCAGCTTCACTAGACTTACCTGTCATTCTCTTTACTGGCCATGATGGGGAAGGAAAGAGCATGGTGTCATAGTCTGAGGATTCTGCTGAGGTTAGTTAGGGTTTGTTAAGGTGCTGTTGCTACATACAGCTCATAGTGTAATGGAGTGGGACATAGTTTGTATTGGTTTTATTCAACAACAAAAATATTTGTGTCGTAATGGGCTGAGATTGATATTGATATCATTTGTTGGGTTGATAACATACTGATGTTATTTTATAAAAATGGAGTGAAAACTGTGAATTAAGAGTAGGTTTAATAGATTAAAACATTGAAGCTTTTTAAAATTTTATTTAAGAGAATGTCACTTTAGTATTACAGCCTCTTTGAAATATGAATGTACTTTATCCACATAATGCTGCAGAGAGAGTAGAAGAGTTTAAATTCTGGCCGTTGTGGAGACCTGGTTGTTAATAATGTGTTATATGTCACATATCCACCCGAGAAAGAACACTATCTTAATAGGAAGACGGAATAGTTTTGTCTCCAGACAGACAGTTAAACTCTCACCCGTACAGAGTTATAGAAGAGTGGCTCCCTGACCTCTAGGTCAACCAGTGGTTTCTATCTGCGGTGTGTATACCTCTAAAACTTCCCAAAGCATACCTACACTGTATTAAACATCCATTGATACAGGTACAGAAGACTGTATGGGCTCAGAGGAGTTGGGTTGAGGTTTGAATACTGATGAACCTATCTGATTCACTCACTCACACTCCATTCCTACACTCCATGTACTGGTAGGCTCATTTCTTGCAGACGATATGTAGGCCTATGTGTTGGATTCTTGCAGAAGATATGTAGGCCTATGTGTTGGATTCTTGCAGACGATATGTAGGCCTATGTGTTGGATTCTTGCAGACGATATGTAGGCCTATGTGTTGGATTCTTGCAGACGATATGTAGGCCTATGTGTTGGATTCTTGCAGACGATATGTAGGCCTATGTGTTGGATTCTTGCAGACGATATGTAGGCCTATGTGTTGGATTCTTGCAGACGATATGTAGGCCTATGTGTTGGATTCTTGCAGACGATATGTAGGCCTATGGGTTGGATTCTTGCAGACGGTATGTAGGCCTATGTGTTGGATTCTTGCAGACGATATGTAGGCCTATGTGTTGGATTCTTGCAGACGATATGTAGGCCTATGGGTTGGATTCTTGCAGACGGTATGTAGGCCTATGTGTTGGATTCTTGCAGACGATATGTAGGCCTATGTGTTGGATTCTTGCAGACGATATGTAGGCCTATGTGTTGGATTCTTGCAGACGGTATGTAGGCCTATGTGTTGGATTCTTGCAGACGATATGTAGGCCTATGTGTTGGATTCTTGCAGACGGTATGTAGGCCTATGTGTTGGATGTCTTTGATAACTCTAAAGGCTTTTTAAAGTTGAGTGGGTGTTGTGCGTGAATCACAATGGAATGCTTTAATTTACTTTTACCCCAAAGAACATTGATCCCATGAACTTCCACATGATGCAGATGTCTTTCTTTGAGATGTGCATATTTTTGTGTGTTTGGTTGATGCAAAAGATTTCTCTTTCAGCTTGTTTCATCTGTGGGATTGTAAGAAGTTCCTACTAACTGTGTTTCAGAGATGCACCTTTTGTCAAAAACAAAATACACTCGTCAGTTTTTCATTGACTCAAGCTATTGATCAACTCATATTTTCATATCCATGTCATATTTTTATATTCATAAGGGGTTATTTTTGTAACCATTGTATATTCGATCTAATCAAAAACATTAATTAATATTTTGGACTGAGCTTTCCTCATATTTTGTGCCTAAATCAAGAATAGTTATATGGTTTGATTGTGTAAATAATGTAGTTTTTGTAAGAACTGCTCAAGTAACATGAACAAAATATCAATAATAAACAGAGCTTCTCTACAGCCTTTTAACAAACTAGCTTTTTTTTTTCTCCTGTGGATAGGCCAAGTACCCCTAGGGGTCCTAATATCCCAGGTTGGGAACCACTGCTATAGACATTGAGTAATCTCTTTCTAGACAGATGGGTTGCCTCCCACAATGTTACCACTGAGGGAGTTTGATTCAGCTGAACCGCAGTGCACCGGGCTATGTAGGGAGGGAGGAGCACCCTTCTCAAATGGAACAGTAAGCTGCACCCCTCGGTCATGTTGTCAACAAGGCAGCATGATGCATCGTTCAGAAACCTACATCCTCTTTAACCAATTTTTTTTGCATTTTCTAACTTTTTCATTGGGAATGCAGATAGTGTTTTTATCAAAAGCAATACTTTTTGCATGTGAAAACAGAGTCCTACAATTTACTCCACATGCTTAACCAATGGCCACTTTTGTTTTGAGCCAACTCTACCGTCGGCCAAAATGGAGTACCTGGCTCACGCCCGGGAGGCAGCCAGTTCCAAAACGAATGCAATCAACGCTAACCCGGTTTACCCGGCGCAGTCCCAGGGCATTAATCAAATACCCTCAGTGTTCCAGCATACACACCTAGGTTTGGGATTTCTGAGATTAGGCTATGAGTACAATACTTAAGGGGGCAATCCTTAGTTGAAACAATAACAAAGTGGTCGCCCCACTGTTCCGGTAAAAAGCTCAAGGATGGGCCTAGATAAATGTAACCACTCTCAAATGCATAGACAGATCTGTGGATGCAATATATGAAAATTATAGTTTTAAGCATGTTTTGAGGCTATACAGTGTTTGTTTACATTTACAATGTTTACAAACATTGGAGTAAAGCAAGCTTATATTTGGGGTTCTGATGGGGTATGACAGTTGAATTAAGCTCATGAAGCATAAATTATATATTATTTAAAAAGGCAATGGGTACATATTCATTTATATATCCAAAAATGTATGTGGCAACTGCAGATTGCCCCTTTAAAGGGCTGGCTTCCTGGATACAGCTGGACTAAAAAACATGACCAATGGGGAATTCCATTTAAATCATTTTTATTTCTAGGTTTAGGCTAATCTGTCTCTGGGAAACTGGCCCATAGTGTTATTAGTTAGATTGGACAGTAGATGGCAGTAATCCCACCTCTATGACCACACTGCTCAATGTACACGATCTATTATATGCGTTACAGTACAATGCATTTCAGTTACTCACGTAGCCTACATCTGGGCGGAGGGAGCTAGAAAGTTCGCATTATTGAATTGTGATGTTCGGATTTCGTTGTAAAAAAAAAAACCCACCAGCTGATCGGACAACTTGCACAGTGAGCTTTGTTTTGCTAAAAATACTTTACTGTTTAAATAATTATGTTGCCTAGATTTACTGAATGTTTTTTTTAATAGAATTTCCGTTATTTGTAGGCCTATTTGCATAATATTTATAGTTGCGTAATGTTTTGGTTCACTCGTTAAAACTGTTGACCCATTAACTGTAAAAGTTACTTTAAATGTTATGTTCAACTTTAAACGAACTACAATTTTTAAGCATTAATGAAGCCTTCATAAACCCTTTATAAAGCCAATAGGCCTATAGATACTTAAGAAACCATTCCTAAAGCGAAAGTCAGCAGAATAAATAATAACTAAGCCGTCATCCCGCCTATGTTGCAGTAAAAAGCTGAGGGATACAGCTGGAGAAATGTAGCCACTCTCTTATTCATAGACAGAGCTATGTATGCAAGGACTGACCATCCATGATATCAACATTATACTTAAACAATAAGGCACGCGGGGAAGGGCTGTTTTTAAGCACAAGGCAATGCAGAGTGCCTGGATAATGCAGAGTGCCGTGGTGTATTGGCCATATACCACAAACCCTGAGGTGCCTTATTGCTATTATAAACTGGTTATCATCTTAATTAGAGCAGTAAAAATAAGTGTTTTGTCATACCCATGTCTGATATACCACGGCTGTCAGCCAATCAGCATTCAGAGCTCGAACCACCCAGTTTATCATGTAGTTTTAATCATGTTTTGAGGCTATATAGTGTTTGTTTACATTTACTCTATTTACAAACATTGGAGTAAAACAGGCTTATATTTTGGATTCTGATGGGGTACGACAGTTGAACTAAACACATGAGGCATTTATAAGTTATATTCTTCAAGAATCAATGTGTACATATTGTAAAATCTATTGTTTGCTAAATCCGGAGAAATTACAGATCATGTAAAAAACTGTTGGTCACTAAATCCATAATGGGCTCCCGAGTGGCGGTCTAAGGCACTGCATCGCAGTGCTAGAGGCGTCACTACAGACCCTGGTTTGATTCCAGGCCGTATCACAACCGGCCGTGATTGGGAGTCCCATAGGGAGCGGCACACAATTGGCCAAGCGTCGTTCGGGTTTGGCCGGTGTAGGCCATCATTGTAAATAAGAATTTGTTCTTAACTGACTTGCCTAGTTGAATAAAGGTTACATAAAAAATAAAAATCTGTCTCGAAGGACCAAGTAAAAACGGTTGACTGGTATGCCCTCACCCGTCTGAGCGGTCGGCTGTGAATGCCCTCACCCAACAGATTGGTATGGTTCTGTCCTCTATAGTGCTGTCCAGTTAGAACCTGATGTTGAAGCCCATCACAGTACTCTTGACAGTCACCACCATACACACACACGCAGACACAGCTGTTTCCATTTGAAGAGGTTTATATGGTTTTGGTCATCTGATTGACGTGGAATCTTATTGTTGTGGTTCTATAAGACAAAGATTTCCACACATGTAAACAGTATTAGTTAAGGGTTATAACTATACAATATACCTATATGTACATAAATAACTGGAAATGGCATTACACTTACAACATGTCTATAAAGGGCTATAAACACAGCATCAATATAAACATAAACTTAAACATTCACCTCTTGGAGAGAGAGAGAAACCAATTACTTGGCACAACATTCAGACATTCCTGTTGCCGTCGACAATACAAAGTTCTCAGAAACATGCGTCTTCTCCCTTCGGATGATGATAACATTCTGACCTGATTGGGTGGGTACGGTGTTCAGAGTCCAGATGCGCATTTCCAAGCTCTCTGATTGGTTGGGAATGGCAGGGCTATGATGAGTGAGGGATAACAAAGGTAGGCTGAGTAGCCAAACTAACGGGACTGAAGGGAAGCTGAAGGGACTGTGCGGTGAAGTTAGGTAGAGAGGAGAGGAGCAGGACGGCCTTTTTACAGATATCCTTAATTTGTAAAAAGAAAATGTACGTAGCATCTGCTGATTGCCCCTTTAAGCAAATTTCATACTTTATAATTAGTGGCAAAGGATCACATTTGCCAAAGCCCTGGATATATATATAGGCCGAGACCTTTCATATCACACGTTATACAGTATTACTTTGTTTATAAATTATGTTGTGCTTATTAAGGCTTATTAAGGCTTTATGAATGCCATATAAGCAGAATTGCGCCAGAGGAGATGGTTGCCATTTTACGGGCTTCTAACCAATTGCGCTATTGTGTGTGTTTTTTTGCGTTATTTGTAACTTATTTTGTACATAATGTTTCTGCCACTGTATCTTATGACCCCCGAAAAGAGCTTCTGGATATCAGGACAGCGATTACTCACCTCGACTGGACGAAGATTTTTTCTTTAAGGAGTCGGACGCCAGTGATTTACTTCAGACACCGGACAAGGCCCAAATCCCCATCATTCGCATGAAGAAGAGACAGAGATATCGGTGACGTAGGTCGTGGTGCCTTGTAAGGATTCGACTGCAAGTGGGTAATCCGCCTCTACCATCAGTCCTATTAGCCAACGTGCAATCATAAGATAATAAAATGGATGAGCTCCGATCAAGACTAACCTACCAATGGGACGTTAAAAACTGTAATATCTTATGTTTCATCGAGTTGTGGCTGAATGATGACATGGATAACATACAGCTGGCTGGGTTTTCCGTGCATCGGCAAGATAGAACAGCTGCCTCCGGTAAGACAAGGGGTGACGGTCTGTGTCAATATGTAAATAACAGCTGGTGCACGAAATCTAATATTAAGGAAGTCTTGAGGTTTTGCTCGCCTGAGGTAGAGTATCTCATGATAAGCTGTAGACCACACTATTTACCAAGAGAGTTTTCATCTATATTTTTCGTAGCTGTCTATCTACCACCACAAACTGATGCTGACGCTAAGACCACACTCAACGAGCTGTATAAGGCCATAATAAAACAAGACAATTCTCATCTAGAGGTGGCGCTCCTAGTGGCCAGGGACTTTAATGCAGGGAAATTTAAATCCGTTTTTACCTCATTTCTAACAGCATGTTACATGTGCAACCAGAGGGAAAAAAACTCTAGACCACCTTTACTCCACACACAAGGATGCGTACAAAGCTCTCCCTCACCTTCCATTTGGCAAATCTGACCATAACTCTATCCTCCTGATTCCTGCTTACAAGCAAAAACGAAAGCAGGAACTACCAGTGACTCGCTCAATACGGAAGTTGTCAGATGACGTAGATGCTAAGCTACAGGACTGTTTTGCTAGGACAGAATGAAATATGTTCCGGGATTCTTCCGATGGCATTGAGGAGTACACAACATCAGTCACTGGATTCATCAATAAGTGCATCGATGATGTCGTCCCAACAGTGACCATTTGTAAATACCCCAACCAGAAGCCATGGATTACAGGAACATCCGCACTGAGCTGCCGCTTTCAAGGAGCGGGACTCTAACGGGACTCTAGCGGGACTTATATGAAATCCTGCTATGCTCTCTGACGAACCATCAAACAGGCAAAGCGTCAATTCAGGACTAAGATTGAATTGTACTACACCGTCTCCGCCACGCGTCGAATGTGGCAGGGCTTGCAAACTATTACGGACTACAAAGGGAAGCACAGCCGCGAGCTTCCCAGTGACACAAGCCTACCAGATGAGCTAAATGACTTCTATGCTTGCTTCGAGGCAAGCAACACTGAATCATGCATGAAAGCACCAGCTGTTCTGGACGACTGTGGGATCACGCTCTCGGGAGCCGATGTGAGTAAGACCTTTAAACAGGTCAACATTCACAAGGTCGCAGGGCCAGACAGATTACCCGGACGTGTACTCAGAGCATGCACTGACGAACTGGCAAGTGTCTTCACTGACATTTTCAACCATTCCGTGACCGAGTCTGTAATACCAACATGTTTCAAGGAGACCCCCATAGTCCCTGTGCCCAAGAACACAAAGGTAACCTACTTAAATGACTACCGACCCGTAGCACTCAAGTCTGTAGCCATGAAGTGCTTTGAAAGGCTGGTCATGGATCACATGAACACCACTATCCCAGAATCCCTAGACCCACTCCAATATGCCTACCACCCCAACAGATCCACAGATGACGCAATCTCTATTGCTCTCCACACTGCCCTTTCCCACCTGGACAAAAGGAACACCTACGTGAGAATGCTATTCATTGACTACAGCTCAGCGTTCAACACCATAGTGCCCTCAAAGCTCATCACTAAGCTAAGGACCCTGGGACTAAACACCTTCCTCTGCAACTGGATCCTGGACTTCCTGATGGGCCGCCCTCAGGTGGTAAGGGTAGGTAACAACACATCTACCACGCTGATCCTCAACACTGGGCCCCACAAGGGTGTTTGCTCAGTCCCCTCCTCCTCTCCCTGTTCACACATGACTGCATGGCCAAGCACGACTCCAACACCATCATTAAGTTTGCCAACGACACAACAGTGGTGGGCCTGATCACCAACAACGATGAGACATCCTATAGGGAGGAGGTCAGAGACCTGGGAGTGTGGTGCCAGGATAACAACCTCTCCCTCAACGTGATCAAGACAAAGGAGATGGTTGTGGACTACAGGAAAAGGAGGGCTGAGCACACCCCCATTCTCATTGACGGGGTTGTAGTGGAGCAGGTTGAGAGATTCAAGTTCCTTGGTGTCCACATCATGGTCCAAACACACCAAGAAAGTCGTGAAGAGGGCACGACAACGCCTATTCCCCCTCAGGAGAATGAAAATATCCTCAAAAGATTCTACAGCTGCACCATCGAGAGCATCCTGACTGGTTACATCACTGCCTGGTATGGCAACTGCTCTGCCTCCGACTGCAAGGCACTACAGAGGGTAGTGAGTACGGCCCAGTACATCACTGGGGCCAAGCTTTCTGCCATCCATGACCTCTATACCAGGTAGTGTCAGAGTAAGGCCCTAAAAATTGCCAAAGACTCCAGCCACCCAAGTCATAGACTCTTCTGTCTGCAACCGCACGACAAGCAGTACAGGAGCACCAAGTCTAGGTCCAAAAGACTTCTTAACAGCTTCCACCCCCAAGCCATAAGACTCCTGAACAGCTAATCAAATGGCTACCCTGACTATTTGCATTTTTACGCTGCTGCTACTCTCTGTTTGTTATTTATGCATAGTCACTTTCAAATCAAATTTATTTGTCACATACACATGGTTAGCAGATGTTAATGCAAGTGTAGCGAAATGCTTGTGCTTCTAGTTACGACCATACAGTAATATCTAACAAGTAATATAACCTAACAATTCCACAACAACTACCTTATACACACAAGTGTAAAGGAATGAATACGAATATGTACATAAAAATATATAAATGAGTGATGGCCGAACGGCCTAGGCAAGATGTAATAAATGGTAAGGGTACAGTATGTACATATGAGATGAGTACTGTGGGTATGAAACATATAAAGCGACATTGTTTACCTACATGTGCAGTACCAGTCAAAATGTGCAGTACCTGTTGTATTTGGCACATGTGACTAATACAATTTGATTTGATTTGATAACACGTTTATACATTGTAGTTTGTTTAAAGTGGTACCAACTTAAAAGTACTGGACTAATTGAAGTTACCACGTCTTAAAATTATTTTATTTATAGAATATGATATCGCGGATACTCCATAGAGGTGATTTTCTTAACCTGGGGACGAACTTGATGCTGTGTTTTCTCTGTGGGATGACATCGGGAGATCCTACAACAGGAAGTGCATTTGGCTTGATGACAAAATATCCTTTGATTGATGGGTAAGTAAACAGAGGAAAGTTGTCTTAGTTATTTTGGTTTTCCTAAAATAGAGACAAGTTTATCCTACAGTATCCCTTATTATTGGTTGATGATATATTTGTCTGTGCAGAGATACATAGACATTTTTTGCCATACCATATGCAGCCTAAAATATTAATAGCTCATGGATTTTCAACAGTAAACTTTTGGAACTTCCCCACCAAGTATCCACAACAAGTGTGGTTCCAAATACAAATAATTACCATCCCATACTGAGTAATTCTCGCCCACACACACGTGGTACTGTATGGAGCTGACGCTTTTGAAATTTTATATATAAAAATGTCTCTCTCCTGCTCCACCTTGAGTCCCTCGCCTCTATTACATCTGACTGCCTCATCCCTTTCTCTCCTAGACATAATGACCTAGCTTTGATGCTGAGGATTCTCCACGACAACAGACTGAGTCAGGTTGACCTGCACAACATCAGCAAAGTGGCCACGGACATCAACAGACTCACAACGGGACATGTCGGCGCTCAGGTAGGTTAATATATGGTTAATAGTAGCCTAAGTGTGTGTGTGTGTTTGTGTGTGCGTGTGTATGCGTGTGCATGTTTGTGTGAGTGTGTGAGTGTGTATGTGTGTCCGTGCATGTGCACACTGAGTTGTACTAAAGCCATAATACCCTTCTAACTCAAGTGTTGCTCTCTGACCCCCTGCTTTGTCTCTGCCCCATCCCATGCTCTGATCAGGTGTTTGCAGCCTACGTGTTGTGTGGCGCCCAGGCGAAGGATGCTGTGAGGCTCACACTGGAACAGATAGACGTGATCAACCGTATGTGTACAGAGAACCCGGAACTGGAGCTAGTTACATCTGCCAAAGGTACAATATACCAGGGGTAGGCAAGTAGATTCAGCCGCGGGCCGATTTTTTTCGGTGAGAATGGTCGTTGGCCCGTAACATAATTATAATAATTTGTACACTGCAAATTGACCACAAATAAGCCCAATAAGAGATAGCATTTGAAAGTAACAATAGTTTCATACTTTGATTACATTGAGACATGATCATGTTTTTTTTTTACTTGTGGGAATACTTGGTAACAGATTTCTTAAGTTATTATATATTTTTTTTCTGAATTCCTGGTGATTTTCGTATTTGTTCCCCCTAAAAAACTAAAAGTGTATGTGAATGTGTGTGGTTTCGTGTGCGAATGTCAGTGTAGTGTGTGTGAGTGTATGCTGTCTATAGTGTATACAGTATATAGTCTAGCGAGTGTGTATAGAGTCAGTGCAAGATAGGGTCAATACAGATAGTCCGGGGTAACCATTTAATTAACTATTTAGCAGCCTTATGGGGGTAGAAGCTGTTCTGTAGCCTGTTGTTCTGAGAGCAGATGCTCCGGTATCGTTTGCAGGGCGGTGGCAGAGAAAACAGTCTATGGCTTGGGTGGCTAAAGTCTTTGGCAATTTCTTGGGCCTTCCTCTGACACCGCCTGATATAGAGGTCCTGGATGGCAGGCAGCTCGGGCCAAGTGATGTACTGGGCCGTCCGCACCACCCTCTGTGGCGCTTTGCCTTTTCCATACCAAGTGATGATTCAGCCAGTCAAGATGCTCTCAATGGTGCAGCTGTAGAACTTTTGGAGGATCCGAGGGCACATGTCAAATCTTTTCAGGCTCCTGAGGGGGAAGAGGTGTGTGAGTTTGTGGACCATGTTAAGTTCGTAGTGATGTGGATGCCAAGGAACTTGAAGCTCCCAACCTGCTCCACTACAGCCCCATCAATGTGGATGGGGGTGTGCTCTCCCCCTTTTTCCTGTAGTCCACGATCAGTTCCTTACTGACATTGAGGGAGAGGCTGTTGTCTCTGATCTCCTCCCAGTAGGCTGTCTCATTTCCGTTGGTAATCAGGCCTACCACCGTCGCGTTGTCAGCAAACTTGATGATGGTTTTAGAGTCGTGTGTAGCCACGCAGTCGTGGGTGAACAGGTAGTACAGGAGGGGACTAATCACACAACCCTGAGGGGCCCCTGTGTTGAGGGTCAGCATGGCGGAGGTGTTGTTTCCTACCCTCACCACCTGGGGGGCGGCCTGTCAGGAAGTCCAGGATCCAGTTGCAGAGGGATGTGTTCAGTCCCAGGGTCCCGAGCTTTGTGATGAGCTTGGAGGGGACTATGGTGTTGAACGCTGAGCTGTAGTCTATGAACAGTATTCTCTCATAGTTATTTCCCCTCTTGTCCAGGTGGGAGAGAGCAGTGTGAAGTTTAATTGAAATTGCATCATCTGTTAGAGTGGGTCCAGGATGTCTGGGATGATGGTGTTGATGTGTGTTATGGCCTTTCAATGCACTTCATAATTACAGATGCGAGTGCTAATTGACGATAGTCATTTAGGCAGGTTACCGTGGAGTTCTTAGGAACAGGAACAATGGTGGGCAGCTTCAAACATGTTGGACTTACAGACTGGGAAAGGAGACACTTGCCAGCTGGTCTTCTGGCCTGTAATATACGCTCTCTGAAGTAATTTGATGGGTTTTCCAAATTGATCTTTCCACCAATATATGGAAATTTCTGCCCAATTTACAGTAGTATGATGATAATGATGATGATGTGTGTGTGTATCATGTGTGTGTATTCAACAGGACTAAATGACACTAAGAGGATAGCATGTCTGATCAGCATTGAGGGAGGTCATTCTATAGACAGCAGCCTGCCAACCCTGCGTATGTTTTACCAGCTGGGGGTTCGCTCCATGGCCCTCACACACACCTGCAACACGCCTTGGTGAGCGCACGCACGCACGCACGCACGCACGTGCACACACACACACACACACACACACACACACACACACACTTATGACCTCCTCGCAGTCATCAAACGAGCAAAAGGACAATATAGGAATATGGTGGAATCATATTAAACAGGCTCCGAAGCCTGCCGCATGTGGCAGGGGCTACAGTCCATTACGGATTACAAAGGAAGACCAACCGTGATCTGCCCAACGATGCCTTTCTACCAGACGAACTCAATGCATTCTATGCACGCTTTGTCAGCAACAACATCGAGCCGGGTGTGAGGGCCGTCACCGACCCAGAGGACTGGGTGATCTCACTCTCCTAGGCCGACGTGAGAAGAGTCTTTAATCAGGTCAACACCCACAAGGCCACGCACCTCGATGGTATTCCAGGGCGCGTTCTCAGAGCATGTGCAGAACAGCTGGCAGGCATATTCACAGTAATTTCCAAACTCTCCTTGTCGCAGTCTGTAATCTCCACGTTTTAAGATGACCACAATCATTCCTGTACCTAAGAAATCTAAGGCTTCATGCCACAATGATTACCGCCTTGTAGCACTCACTTCTGTAACCATGAAGTGCTTTGAGAGACTGTTTATGTCACACATTATCTCTACCATCCCAGCCACCCTAGACCCACTCCAATTTGCATACCGCCCAAACAAATCCATAGACGACGCAATCTCTATTGCTCTCCACACTGCCCTCACCTACCTAGATAAGAGGAATACCTATGTGAGAATGCTGTTCATTGACTACAGCTCAGCGTTCAACACCATTATCCCCTCCAATCTTGCCACCAAGCATAGGACTCTGGGTCTGAAAACCTCCTTTTGCAACTGGAGCCTGGACTTCCTGACGGGCCGACCCCAGTTGGTGAGGGTAGACAACATCACCTCCACCACGCTGACCCTCAACACAGGGGCCCCACAGGGGTGTGTGCTTAGTCCCCTCCTTTGCTTCCTGTTCACCCACAACTGTGTGGCTACGCACGACTCCAACACAACGGTAGTAGACCTGATCACCAGCGATGATGAGTCAGCCTACAGGGAGGAGGTCAGTGACCTGGCAGTGTGGTGCCAGAGCAACAACCTCTCCCTCAACCCCAGCAAGACCAAGGAGCTGATTGTGGACTGCAGGAAACCGGGGGTGAGCACGCCGCCATCCACATCAACGTTCCGGCAGTGGAGCAGGTAGACAGCTTGAAGTTCCTTAGTGTTGTCGTGTCTTTGGCATCATTAAACTGAAGATGAATCTTTATCAAAAAGTCTTTGTAATTATTATTACGTGATTAAACTACTTAATCAAGTAACTGTAATTAACTAGGAAGTCGGGGCACCAAGGAAAATATTCAGATTACAAAAGTTATAATTTTCCTAATATAAGTTTCAGATATTTTAATATCTTATCACTTAGTCTTCTGATTAATGAATTATTCTTTACCTCACGTCAGTCTCATTCCAAACGTCGTAAATTGTTGGTTATCTGCACGAACCCAGTCTTCACTATGAGTCATCCATACATCAATTGTCTTAAAATCATTTATTTACTAACTAAGTACTCACAGAAATGCATAACAAACAAACAAAGTAGATATGGTTACAAAGAAATGATAGGAGAATGTGCCCTAGTGGGCTAAACCGGTATGGCGGCTTGTTAGACAAAAGGGGAGTGGGGGTCAGCTGAGAAGGCACTACAGAGTTGATAATTATAACAATTGAAATGCTAATCCTTTGCACCTGAACGCTCACTCATTCAGGAATAATTGCAATCAATATATATATTTACGCTCAGTGTGTCGTCGGGATCTCTGTTGAAAAGTTTGTTTCTGTTGGAGAGTTTGTCCGCTCTCTCTCTCTCTCTCTCTCTCTCTCTCGTGGTTAGAATGGATAGTTCAGAGTGACATTCATTCATGTCGTTATAGAATAGATGTTTCGGCGGTTGTCGGTCTTCGCATTCAATGATGCTGAATTCCAAGCTGCAGACTAGTAATTAATATCAAAGACTTGTTCTTATTCTGTCGGTATCGATAGTCTAAGAGTTTAACCACGTGGTATGGTTAAAAGATTCAGCCATCTACTCAAACCTTAGCTTATACTCAGGTTTATGGTCTCTACTCAAACCTTGGCCTTCTCGTGGTAAGCTGGTCTGCCACCTTTAGCCATCTCGTAATTGAGGTATGCTCGGTCTGGTGATAGAAAACCCAGGTGGGGGTTTTATTCGGAACATGGAAAAGGGCTGTCTCATGACGTCAGGTCCTGTCTGTACCTCTGGGGGCGTGCCAAGGACTTAGTGAAACTTTAAACAGAAATACAATTCTCTCACATTAACATCATTACATAGCATCTGCCATTTCACAAATAGTATCATCTTTACTCATTCATTTTGTACAACAATTAGATGTAAGCCTCATAACTGAGGCTGTTGTATAAACAGCGTTATGGTAATGTGGCCGTATTGTCTCTCATGAGTTTCACAAAATTGTACCAAACGGACCAGTTCGTAGCTGGATTCTTCACCGATCTTTCATACATTCTCCAGAACATAAATATTGTTCAGGCCTCCAGTTCTGTGAGGTGGAAGAAATTCCTTTGTTCTTTCTATGAAAACTCACTCTCTCTCTATACTGTGGCCATGAGAAGATAGTCTCCTCCAGGAATTTACGGCCTCTCTGACAACAGCAGCCTGGGTGTAGGAGACAGTGAGAGATGGTGCAGAGGTAGGGGGATGGTGCTCGCTGTGTCCAAAGAGGGCAACGTCATGACAGTGTCCAAATCACTAAAGTCTTAAAATGGTCCAAACACACACACACAGTCGTGAAGAAGGTGCGACAGTGCCTTTTCCCCCTCAGGAGGTTGAAAAGGTTTGGCATGGGCTCTCAAATCCTGAAAGGTTCTACAGCTCTACCATTGAGAGCATATTGACTAGCTGCATCACTGCTTGGTGTGGCAATAGCACCGCCCTCGATCACATGGCGCTACAGAGGGTTTATGCGGAAAGTCCAGTACATCACTTGGGCCGAGCTCCCTGCCATCCAGGACCTCTATTTCAGGTAGTATGAAAAGAAGACCCAGAAAATCGTCTAAGACCCCAACCACCCAGGCTATTTTCTCTGCTGCCGCATGGCAAGAGGTACCGGTGCATAAAGTCTGACACCAACAGGCTCTTGTACAGCTTCTATCCCCAAGCGATACAACAGATAAATAGCTACACGGACTGAGTTTACCTTGTATCTTTATTTACCTTTAATTTCAATATTTGCCCACTCACAGAGCCCTACACACTCACACACACTGTCACTCCAACACACACACAAACACTCACTCCATAATTTGCTCACTAATACATACATACAGTTGAAGTCGGAAGTTTACATACACTTAGGTTAGAGTCATTATACTGGTTTTTCAACCACTCCACAAATTTCTTGTTAACAAACAATAGTTTTGGCAAGTCGGTTAGGACATCTACTTTGTGCATGACACAAGTCAGTTTTCCAACAATTGTTTACAGACAGATTATTTCACTGTATCACAATTCCTGTGGGTCAGAAGTTTACATACACTAAGTTGAGTGTGCCTTTAAACAGCTTGGAAAATTCCAGAAAATGATGTCATGGCTTTAGAAGCTTCTGATAGGCTAATTGACATCATTTGAGTCAATTGGAGGTGTACCTGTGGATATATTTCAAGGCCTACCTTCAAACTCAGTGCCTCTTTGCTTGACATCATGGGAAAATCTAAAGAAATCATCCAAGACCTCATAATTTTTTTTTTAGCCCTCCACAAGTCTGGTTCATCCTTGGGAGCAATTTCCCAACGCCTGAAAGTACCACGTCCATCTGTACAAACAATAGTATGCAAGTATAAACACCATGGGACCACGAAGACGTCATACCACTCAGGAAGTAGACACGTTCTGTCTCCTAGAGATGAACGTACTTTGGTGCGAAAAGTGCAAATCAGTCCCAGAACAACAGCAAAGGACCTTGTGAAGATGCTGGAGGAAACAGGTACAAAAGTATCTATATCCACAGTAAAACGAGTCCTATATCGACGTAACCTGAAAGGCCGCTCGCCAAGGAAAAAGCCACTGCTCTAAAACTGCCATAAAAAAGCCAGACTACGGTTTGCAACTGCACATGGGCAAAATATCGTACTTTTTGGAAAAATGTCCTCTGGTCTGATGAAACAAAAATAGAACTGTTTGGCCATAATGACCATCGTTATGTTTGGAGGAAAAAGGAGGAGGCTTGCAAGCCGAAGAACACCATCCCAACCTTGAAGCACAGGGGTGGCAGCATCATGTTGTGGGGGTGCTTTGCTGTAGGAGGGACTGGTGCACTTCACAAAATACATGGCATCACGAGGGAGGAAAATTATGTGGATATATTGAAGCAACATCTCAAGACATCAGTCAGGAAGTTAAAGCTTGGTCGCAAATGGGTCATCAAAATGAACAGTGACCCCAAGCATACTTCCAAAGTTGTGGCAAAATGGCTTAAGGACAACAAAGTCAAGGTATTGGAGTGGCCATCACAAAGTCCTGAACTCAGTCCCATAGAACATTTGTGGGCAGAACTGAAAAGGTGTGTGAGCAAGGAGGCCTACAAACGTGACTCCGTTACACCAGCTCTGTCAGGAGGAATGGGCCAAAATTCACCCAACTTATTGTGGGAAGCTTGTGGAAAGCTACCTGAAATGTTTGACCCAGGTTAAACAATTTAAAGGCAATGCTACCAAATACTAATTGAGCGTATGTAAACTTCTCACCCACTGGGAATGTGATGAAAGAAATAAAAGCTGAAATCATTCTCTCTACTATTATTCTGACATTTCACATTCTTAAAATAAAGTGGTGATCCTAACATACCTAAAACAGGGAATTTTTACTAGGATTAAATGTCAGGAATTGTGAAACTGAGTTTAAATGTATTTGGCTAAGGTGTATGTAAACTTCCAACTTCAACTGTATATACTGACTCTACACACCTGCACACTCACTCACATGAATGCAGCTGCTACTCTGTTTATCTTATATCCTGTTGCCTAGCTCCCTTACCCCTATACATATCTACCTCCATCACTCCAGTATCCCTGCACATGGAAATATGGTATTCGATATGACTTTTTAAGTATTTTATGTACAGTATGTAGTATGCTTACTTATTTACTTTATAGTGTGTTTCGTATTTCTTATTCTTATTTCTTGTGTTTTTTTGTTGTTGTAATACATTGTTATTGATTATTGCATAGTTGGGTTTTGAGTTTGCAAGAAAGGCATTTCACTGTACTTGTGCATGTGATATTAAAACTTACAGACTCATGCACAATATTTGTTATATTTTGGTTTGACATCTTAGGTTCTTGCTACTGGGCTTTAACACAGTAGTTTTTTATTACTTCAGGGCTGAGTCCTCCTCAACAATTTATGATGTCTATCAAAGAGAAAATGACAGCCTGACAGACTTCGGTAAGGTAAGGTGAACCTTTAACACTAAGTCTGTGTTCAAGCCAATACCTGTAGCCTACGCTGGTCACTTCAGGCGTCATACTGGAGCGTAATGACATTTCGGCACACTTACGTCTTCAGGGACACATGAAGTCTACAAGCTAGAGAGGTTACAACAAACTTTGTACAGTCAGTGCAGGTTGATCAGAAGCTCCGCCGGGGCAGTCCCTTCAGTCCTCTTATATACTGCTACACAGATGAGTTATATTTGCATGATTTACATGATTTATTATTCATCATTGGCTCCTGCATGTGATGGACCAATACCTCACGAGGCTTCCTCTCCAAGTTGAGACCTTGAAACTGAAATACCTGAAATAACTGAAACACCCAGAGCAATGTTCTGGGCGTACTGCCAAGTTGCTTATCAGTGATAGAGAGGATTCCTCCATACACGATCAGTCAGTCACCCGCATGGACCCATACAAATGGGTATTTGAAAAGCAGCATTAATTTGATCCACAAACATAACATTTTCCTTCACAGTCTCTAGGAGTTGTACACAAACATTCTTGATCCTTGACGATTTTTAGGGAGCTGTGTAAGACTGATGTGATCCCCAGTCGCAACTGAGCGTTTTACTGTTTGAAGTGTTTACTGTTTGTAGATAAGTGGCGCAAAGTGTTGTATGTTGTTTACTGTCAGCAGATATGTACAATGACGTACATAGAGCACATAATATATAATTACTGGGAAACCTCACAGCAAGTGGTAACATGCTTTTCCTGTTCTCTCTCTCTCTCTCTCTCTCTGTCTCTCTCTCTCTCTCACTCTGTCTTTCTCTCTCTCACTCTGTCTTTCTCTCTCCCTCTCTCTCTCTCTCTCTCTCTCTCTCTCTCAGGATGTGGTGAAGGAGATGAACAGATTGGGGATGATAGTAGACCTGTCCCATAGTTCCTGGGCCACAGCCAGGGCAGTACTGCAGATCTCTAAGGCTCCAGTTATTTTCAGCCACTCCTCAGCCCATGCCGTTTGTAACCACAGCCGCAATGTTCCTGATGACCTGCTCCGCGAACTGGTGAGACCCCTGGCAAGAACTCTCTCTCTGTCTGTCTGTCTGTCTCTCTCTCTCTCTCTTTCTCTCTCTCTCTAACACTCCTCCATCCCTCCTCCCTTTCAACCACCATCGGCACTGTCACTCATTGTGGGTGGCCTGTGTTTACTCCTTATCAGGAGAGTCTTTTGGAATTATATTTTGACGATGTCTCCTTTCTGCAATGTTTCTTTAATCCACTTGTCCTTTATGTGCATTTCCTGTTTTACAGTGCCTTCAGAAAGTATTCCTACCCCTTGAATTATTCCACATTTTGTTGTGTTACAGCCTGAATTCAAATGGATTAAATATAGTCAAAAGTTTGCACACACCTACTCATTCCAGGGGTTTTCTTTATTTTTACTATTTTCTACCTTGTAGAATAATAGTGAATACATCAAAACTATGAAATAACACATATGGAATCATGTAGTAACCAAAAAAGGGTTAAACAAATCAAAATATATTTAATATTTGAGATTCTTCAAAGTAGCCAACCTTTGCCTTGATGACAGCTTTGCACACTCTTGGCATTCTCTCAACCAGCTTCATGAGGTAGTCACCTGGAATGCATTTAAATTAACTGGTGTGCCTTGTTGAAAGTACATTTCTGGAATTTCTTCCTTAATGCATTTGAGCAAATCAGTTGTGTTGTGACAAGGTAGGGGTGGTTTACAAAAGATAGGCCTATTTGGTAAAAGAACAAGTCTGTATTATGGCAAAAACAGCTCAAATAAGCAAAGAGAAACAACAGCCCATCATTAATTTAAAACATGAAGGTCAGTCAATACGGAAAATGTCAAAAACTTCGAAAGTTTCTTCAAGTGCAATCGCAAAATCCATCAAGGGCTATGATGAAACTGGCTCTCATGAGGACCGCCACAGGAAAGGAAGACCCAGAGTTACCTCTGCTGCAGAGGATAAGTTCATTAGAGTTACCAGCCTCAGAAATTGCAGCCCAAATAAATTCTTCACAGAGTTCAAGTAACATACACATCTCAACATCAACTGTTCAGAGGAGACTGCGTGAATCAGGCCTTCATGGTCACATTTCTGCAAAGAAACCACTAATAAAGGACACCAATAAGAAGAAGAGACTTGCTTAGGCCAAGAAACACGATCAATGGACTTTAGACCGGTGGAAATCTGTCCTTTGGTCTGATGAGTCCCAATTTGAGATTTTTGGTTCCAACTGCCGTGTCGTTGTGAGACGCAGAGTAGGTGAACGGATAATCTCTACATGTGTGGTTCCCCCCGTGAAGCATGGAGGAGGAGGTGTGATGGTGTAGGGGTGCTTTGCTGGTGACACTGTCAGTGATTTATTTAGAATTCAAGGCACACTTAACCAGCATGGCTACCACAACATTCTGCAGCGACACGCTATCCCATCTGGTTTGCTCTTAGTGGGACTATAATTTGTTTTTCAACAGGACAATGACCCAACACACCTCCTGGCTGTGTAAGGAGAGTGATGGAATGCAGCATCAGATGACCTGGCCTCCACAATCATCCGACCTCAACCCAATTGAGATGGTATGGGATGAGTTGGACCGCAAAGGGAAGGAAAAGCAGCCAACAAGTGTTCAGCATATGTGGGAACTCCTTCAAGACGGTTGGAAAAGCATTCCAGATGAAGCTGGTTGAGAGAATGCCAAGAGTGTGCAAAGCTGTCATCAAGGCAAAGGGTGGATTTGTTTAACACTTTTTTGGTTACTACATGATTTTTTCATAGTTTTGATGTCTTAACTATTATTCCACAATGTAGAAAATAGTAAAAATAAAGAAAAACCCTTGAATGAGTAGGTGTCAAAACTCTTGACTGGTACTGTATATTTTTTCCATCTACACACGATACCCCATAACGACAAAGTGAAAAACATGTTTTTAGAAATGTTTGCTAATTTATTGAAACTGAAATCCAGAAATATCTAATTTACAAAAGTATTTACACTCCTGAATCAATATATTTTTGAATCACCTTTGGCAGCGATTAGAGAAGCAAGTCTTTTCAAGCAAGAACATTTCGATTTAGAGCAATAAAGAAATGGAATAAATTAACTGAGCAAACCAGAAACCTTTCAATATATACATTTAAACATTATTTTAAAACAATTTAAATATAATACACAGAAATGTTGTGGGATTACAGTAGATGAAGAATTCATATTTTTTAGATTGATTATTTATTTTTATTACGTTAGTATATTATGTATGTTTGTAATAGTGTGTTATATGTGAAAATGTGTTCGTATATAAATTGTATTTTAATATTTAAGGACTCTTGGAAGATTAGTCCAAATGGGGACTAAAAGAGATCCAAATAAAATCAAATCAAATCTTTCTCGGTAAGAGCTTTGCACACCTGGATTGTAAAATATTTGCACATTATTATTTTTTAAAATTCTTCCAACTCTGTCAAGTTGGTTGTTGATCATTGCTAGACAGCCCTTTTCAAGTCTTGCCATAGATTTTCAAAACGATTTAAGTCAACACTGTAACCAGGCTACTCAGGAACACTCAATGTCGTCTTGGTAAGAAACTCCAGTGTATATTTTGGCCTTGTGTTTTAGGTTATTGTCCTGCTGAAAGGTGAATTTGTCTCCCAATGTCTGTTGGAAAGCCGACTGAACCGAGGTTTCCTCTAGGACTTTGCCTGTGCTTAGCTCTATTCCGTTTCTTTTTATTAAAAAAAACTCCCTAGTCCTTGCTGATGACAAGCATACCCATAACATGATGCAGCTACCACCATGCTTGAAAATGTGAAGAGTGGTACTAAGTGATGTGTTGTTTTGGATTTGCCCCAAACATAATGCTTTGTATTCTTGCCACATTTTTTGCTCTTTTACTTTAGTGCCTTATTGCAAACAGGATGCATGTTTTGGAATATTTTTATTCTGTACATGCTTCCTTCTTTTCACTCTGTCACATAGGTTAGTATTGTGGAGTAACTACAATGTTGTTGATCCATCCTCAGTTTTCTCCTATCACAACCATTCAACTCTGTAACTGTTTTAAAGTGACCATTGGCCTCATGGTGAAATCCCTGAGTGGTTTCCTTCCTCTCCGGCAACTGAGTTAGGAAGGACGCCTGTATCTTTGTAGTGACTGTGTGTATTGATACACCATCCAACGTGTAATTAATAACTTCAGCATGCTCAAAGGGCTATTTAATGTCTGCCTTTTTAAAAAACCTATCTACCAATAGATGCTCTTCTTTGCGAGGCTTTGTGGTTGAATCTGTGTTCGAAATTCACCGCTCGGCTGAGGGACCTTACAGATAATTGTATGTGTTGTACAGAGATGAAATAGTCATTCAAAAATAATGCTAAACACAATTTTTGCAATCCGAGTGAGTCCATGCAACTCATAATGTGACTTATTAAGCACATTTTTACTCCTGAAATTATTTAGGCTTGCCATAATAAAAGGGTTGAATACTTATTGACTCAAGACATTTCAGCTTGTAATTTTTTATTAATCTGTAAAAATGTCTAAAAACATAATTCCACTTTGACATTATGGGGTATTGTGTGTAGGCCAGTGAAACAAAATCTCAATTTAATCAATTTTAAATTTGGGCTGTAACACAACAATGCGGAAACCGTCAATGGGTGTGAATACGTTCGGAAGGCACTGTATCTACATGGCTGGAAGGTCACTGGAAGTGTGGAATGTTTTTTTATGTTCTATTCTGGGTGTGTTGTTGTTTCAGAAGGAGAACGGAGGACTCATCATGGTTAATCTGCACAGTGGGTTTGTGGCTTGCCATGGCCAAGCCAATGTCTCCATCGTGGCTGGTGAGCAGTTGCCTTTGATTAGTGTTTATTGGCATCAAACAATTAAGCGCAAAATTGGCTGCCTTGTTATCAATCAAGACCTGTTTAGAAGACCAGTATCAAGAACATCAATAACATGTGTACACATGATTTATCTTATCATTATCTTATCTTCTGATATTCCTCTTACTTTTTGCAGACCATTTTACCCACATTAGGAAGGTGGTTGGATCTGAGTCAATAGGAATAGGAGGGGACTTTGATGGAGCTTCTAAGTAAGACCTTTTACCTCAGAGTAACAGCAGCACATTCAGCGTTAGTTCATTAATACAGCCACATTATGCTCCAGCTTGAATGCTAGAAGAATTACTCACTTTTTTGTAAGCAGGCTGGTAACAGATAGCAGCTGCATTTTAAGTGGCCTGAGGGTTTGAGTAATACATAGCCTGTTATGTTCTACTGTCTGAAGGTTTCCTCTTGGATTAGAGGATGTGTCCAAGTATCCCGCTCTGATTCAGGAGCTGCTGAAGAGACACTGGACAGAGAACGAGTTGTCCGGGGTCCTCAGACACAACTTCCTACGTGTATTCAAGGAGGTCGAGAAAGTGAGTGCTAAAGGAACAAAAGGGCTGTGTTTTTGCCTGTTATAAAGACTCATTGCTGCAGTATGAGTAATGCAATCAAAGCCCACCACAAACACCTGCAGTAGTAACATCAAAGGAATGACAGGAATGAAAGGCATCTCTGTCTGGGACTGAATGTCCATCTGAGTACTTGGTGGTATGAAGGGAACTGAGAACTGGAAAAAGAGCCTTGTATAGTGCATGGAAAATCACATTTGTTTTTTCTTGTTCAGTGGAGTCACTGTCACAGCATCATAACACAGTGTAAACTTCTCTCTCTCTCCCTCCCTCCCCTCTATCCCTTCCCCAGGAGCGTGACAGGCAGAAAGCAAAAGGAACTCTCCCCAGTGAAGCTCAGATAGACTTGGCTGAGGTTCAGAACCCCTGCAGACTGGTACTCAGGAGACCTGACCACCAGACGACAAAGATGGAACAGATGTACTCCAAGGGCCACAGTGAACTGGTGGTCCCCAGGAGTCTGGTCTGGACCATGGTTATACTAATCTCCTGCCTCTGTGTCCTGATGGACCATTAAGAGTTTAATATGGCCTCGATTCAATCAGATCCAGCGTTAACCTGCGTTGACCAATATCTGCATAGTGGATGTTTTGGCAGTATTGGAGGTGTATCTGTAGTGTGAGCTGACAAATAAGTGTGTGGCTGCTCTTTTGTGTCACCAACCACTCCCTTCCTTATTATCCCTACGCATTAGATGTTCAAAACGACAAAAGAAAGTGCAGGCTCTATCGACAATAGATATTATGAAATGCATGTTTTCATTTGAATTTGGATGGGGGGATTTATCAGTCTATGTAGACAATAGACCATTACGCATTAGAGTGTTTGAACTTGTAATGTGGCTACATCAGACAAATCCCATGCAGCCGCGTTAGAAGTCGGTGTGGTTTTATTGCATCCAATGACAGTGTCCGCGATAATGTACCGTAAGGAGCAGCTCTAACGCACTTCCACCTTCGACACTGCCAAAACAACCGGATGTCGGCTAGCAGGGATCTGATAAGAATTTAACCCTTAGTGTTACTAAACTAGCAGTGCTTGACTTGCACAGGAGCCCACTGGAGCTGAGTACCGGCACCTCAAATTCTCTACTGCTTGAGCTCGTTTTACTCTTATAGAATATTAGCTCAAAAGTATAGTGGAGCTCCTGCACCTAAATATAAACAGTACTTGCACCCAAAATGAGTCCCGGAACCTATTTAGTAGTACTACTAGTGTTGTATTACAATAAACTATCCACTACAAAAAATGTTTCTCCGAAGGTGACAAGCCTAGCTTTAACGTGTTTACTGTGTCACTTGCTTACATGTGATCTTCCCTACAAAGAACTTTACCTAATTTTTTGTTTTGGTCATTTTGACCTTGAAGGAGTTGTATATTTACACAATGCTCTGCACGCACTTTATACTATATTACATTGAGTTTAACATAACAATCACTTTTAACTCTTTTTACATATCTCATTATAAAAATATCTCTGTGTTATGTTTGTTTAATGATACAATCAAGGTCATACTGAGGCATTTACAAACTATCTTTATTTTTCTGAGGACACAGACCTTGATGTCCATCACACAAACTTGAGTTTCACAATGAAACTATTTCATAAAAAGTGACGATTTCATCTTAAAATGAACATTAATGTAACATTTCCTCACAAGTGTATACAGTGAAACAGTAGGTAACATGTTAATATACTGTAATGCCTCCTACAGTCATCTCAGGAATGTTGTATTCATAGGTTATATCGTTTTTATTTTGCCTTTCTCTTAAGTAAATAATGCTTTGAGGTTTCTGTATTTCTACCATCTTATTTTATGAACACATTGATATATCTGAAGTCAAGATAGTTCAATTCTGGTTGAATAGGGAAATGAATCATGATTTTATTGCTAAGTTCAGAAAAATACTCTTCGCCTTTACAGCTCTTGCAGTCTACAGGAAAGAAAAGGAAATGTGTGCATATGCTACTCTGTTCAGGTGGCCCTGAAAGTAGTCTTCATGCCTATAATAATGACTTTTGTACAGAAATAGCAGATTACATGTAATGTATAATTGTCAATGATTTAAAACCTCTTCTCTTTCAACAATTACAAATCATCATCCAGTAAAATAATGTTTCAATACAATCTCTGGCATCCACATGTACAAGCACTCTCTGCGCCATCTGTTGAAATACCCCAACTAGCATTTCATTATCTACAATGCGAAAAATCTTATCGTCATCGGGGGAAGGTTCTGAAAATAAATAAGAAAATAAATACAAAAGTTATTATTCCACCAACCATGAAAAGGTTGTGAAAAAATAACTCAAATTGGCACTCAACACAGAGGCCTTCATACGGACCACCCAAGACTGTGCTATCTGGCAAGCTAATCCTTGATGAGGGAAAGCCCACCATCATTTCTTTGCTGCAAACAATACAAAAATACTGACTCAGTCGACATAGAAAATTCATGTTCGATGGATGTATGTGTAAAAGTAGCAGTTGTTAACGGTCTCCTATTGCAGAAATAGGTTTGTGAATGACCCAAGCTTTAGTTGCCTTGGCAATAAGGGATTCATGAGGGAATTATAGCATGGCATCTTTAAAGGTTACTGTCCTCATGGAAGGCAATACATTCCGCAGAAATGCCAGGCAAATTATTGCTTTCTGTGGTCCTCAAATTCCACAATAAAAGTCCTCTTAATTCCATCATTAATTGGCTCAGTTTGTATGTACTGTATGTTGAGGATCGGCTGGATGCTGCTACCGGTGCTGCAGTGCCCCCGGTGGTCGGGGTGGAATGTCTCCTGTCGAGGCAGTGTCGTGACCTGTGAGCCGAGTGGTTTCTGATAGGTCAGGAGTAGATAGTGATGACCTCTCGTCCTCCTCCTCTCACCAGCAGCACTCTCTCCAGACCTTCCGTCAGCACCTCCAGAAACTCCATATCTGGGCCAGAGTTAAGCACTGTTATAACCAGCAACTCTGCATCACTGCACCTGCGATTACATCTGCAAATATGTGTACGCAGCAGATTTGATGTTCAGCTTAAAAGCCAGTAGTCTTTCATCTCGGGTCACATTGCCAAATCTTTCGTGTATGCTGGCTGGCCATCTACTCCTACTCATTCTTTCACCTTTTACACAACTCATGCTACACTCAACCCCAAATTACACTCCCTAACCCCATAATGAGGGGAAATAACGGATAAATAAAAAGAAATAAAAAATAATTAGCCCTAAAACATTGTCCTAAAAAATGAAATATTGTACCACACAGACCTCTAAGACCAGTGTTGTCCAGTACAATGAGAGCGGCTGTTAGTGAAGGATACAGTTCTCGTCTCCGTCTGTGTTGCGTGGCGGCCCCGGCATGTTGAGCAGCACCAGACGAGCATCATGGGACTTGTTGACGATCACCTCGTTCAGCTTCACTGCCGTGTGCATCCGCCGCACATTGGACTGGTCCCTGGGACACAACCACAAACAGATGTTACAAATGCAATCCAGAACATTCAATTATTTAAAGGGATAGTTCACCCAAATTACAGATTGGTTTCCTTACCCCGTGTGCAGTCTATGGACAACGTATGACAGCAATCCAGTTTCCCTGGCTCTGTTTCCACATGCTCACGTCATGGGACCGATATTATAATTTTTCACTCATCGTGTCCAAATCATCCAAAAGTATCTACAATTGATTTTGAACCTCAAAAAAGTACCTTATAGAAGTTTTGAACATGATGCGCAAAAAATGTGAATATTGGTCCCATGATTTTAATGGGATTTGTGCCACAAATGCTAAAACGTTAGTATGTGGAAAAGGTGCCAAGGAAACTATACCAAAGCACGGATTGCTGTCATACCTTGTACATAGACTGCTTACAGGGTAAGAAATCCAATATGTAATTTTGTAATTTGGGTGAACTATCCCTTTAACAATGCCGTGGAATAATGTTCAGATATCCAACAGTGGACAGCATGAACCAACTCAGTCATAAATCAGAAAGACATTAAGTGCAGTCCACATAACAAAGCACACTCCCCCCTCCATCCAATCCATTGCATGGAATTTACAGACTCTGAATGATCAGAATAACATATCATTAAAAATAATTTACAGACAGAGTGATCAGATTAACATATTACTCACAGGAATCTATAGACAGAGTGATCAGAAAAACATATTATTAAAAATAATTTACAGACAGAGTGATCAGATTAACATATTACTTACAGGAATTTACAGACAGAGTGATCAGAATAACATATTACTCACAGGAATTTACAGACAGAGTGATCAGATTAACATATTACTCACAGGAATTTACAGACAGAGTGATCAGATTAACATATTACTCACAGGAATTTACACACTGAGTGATCAGATTAACATATTACTCACAGGAATTTACAGACTCCGAGTGATCAGAATAACATATCATTAAAAGGAATTAGCAGACAGAGTGATCAGATTAACATATTACTCCCAGGAATCTACAGACAGAGTGATCAGAATAACATATCATTAAAAATAATTTACAGACAGAGTGATCAGATTAACATATTATTTACAGGAATTTACAGACAGAGTGATCAGATTAACATATTACTCACAGGGATTTACAGACAGAGTGATCAGATTAACATATTACTCACATGAATTTACAGGCAAGATGACAGAGGCAGAAAAGAGAGAGAGAGGAGATGAGGAGGAGAGAGTGAAGAAGGAAGACTAGCGAGAATGGAATACCTCAGGTGGGGCCAGATGGAGATTTTCCTAACCACGTGAAAGGCCTGGGGGTTTTCCTCGTCAGATCACGTGTCTCAAGAAAAACTCCTGGCCTTCCAATAGACCAACAACAAGTGACTCACGGTTTGAGGCTCATGAGTTCTCTGAAGTTCTCTGGTGCGTTGTTCCTGTTCCTCCTCTCTGCCTCGTACTTCTCCTTGGTCCAGGTCATCTGGATCTTATCAGCTACAGGCTCCACCACCTCCTCCTCCTCGTCTGAGTACAGGCTGCCCATACGGATCAGAGAGTGTCTGTCCTTTACCAGCTGGGCCTATAGGGGGCAGAGTGCAGGGGATACAATGTCCTCATGTCCATACTAGAGTGACTTGAAATGCATGGCCATACATTGTTTCATTTAATGCTAGTGTAGATACACTAAATATACACAAGTATGTGGACACCCCTTCAAATTAGTGGATTTGGCTATTTCACCCACACCCGTTGTGGACAGTTGTATAATCGAGCACACAGACATGCAATCTCCATAGACAAACATTGGCAGAAGAATGACCTTACTGAAAAGCTCAGTGACTTCAACGTGGCACCGTCATAGGATGCCACCTTTCCAACAAGTCAATCCGCCCTGCTAGAGCTGCCCCGGTCAACTGTAAGTGGTGTTATTGTGAAGTGGAAACGTCTAGGAGAAACAACGACTCAGCTGCGAAGTGGTAGGTCACACAAGCTCACAGAATGGGACCGCCGTCCTCGGTTGCAACTCTCACTACCAAGTTCCAAACTGCTTCTGGAAGCAACATCAGCACAATAACTATTTGTCGGGAGCTTCATGAAATGGGTTTCCATGGCCGAGCAGCAGCACACAAGCCTAAGACCACTATGCGCAATGTCGAGCATCGGCTGGAGTGGTGTAAAGCTCACCGCCATTGGACTCTGGAGCAGTGGAAATGCGTTCTCTGGAGTGATGAATCACTCTTCACCATCTGGCAGTCCAACGAACGAATCTTGGTTTGGCGGATGCCAATGAGAATGCTACCTGCCCCAACTGTAAAGTTTGGTGAATAATGGTCTGGGGTTGTTTTTCATGGTTTGGGCTGGGCCCCTTAGTTCCAGTGAAGGGAAGGCCCTACAGCATACAATGACATTCTAGACGATTCTGTGCTTCCAACTTCGTGGAAACAGTTTGGGGAAGGCCCTTTCCTGTTTCAGCATGACAAAACAAGGTCCTTACAGAAATGGTTTGTTGAGATCGGTGTGGAAGAACTTGACTGGCCTGTATAGAGCCCTGACCTCAACCCCATCGAACACCTTTGGGATGAATTGGAACGCTGACTGTGAGCCAGGCCTAATCGCCCAACATCAGTGCCCGACCTAACTAATGCTCGTGGCTGAATGGAAGCAAGTCCCTGCAGCAATGTTCCATCATCTAGTGGAAAGCCTTGCCAGAAGAGTGGAGGCTGTTACAGCAGCAAAGGGGGGACCAACTCCATATTAACGCCCATGGTTTTGCAATGAGATGTTCGACGAGCAGGTGTCCACATACTTTTGGTCATGTAGTGTATTGGTTCCCAGCCCCAGATTAAACCTACTACTGGGATAAATCACACTTTCAATGGAGATTCTACAACTGAACATGCTTAAATACAGAAGAAGACATCTGGGTCTGGGAAACCAGCTCAATATGTCCTTCACTGTGGTCCACAACTATTGTTATGTATGTTTGGTCTGACAGGTGTAATTCTGTGGATGTTTGTTGATGTTTGTTGATGTGTAATATGTACCTCTCTTTCTCTCTCTGCGCTGGACAGCCTCATCTGTCTGAGCATCTGAGACCTCTGCTCCATCATCAGAGTCCTCTCATACGTGTAGGCCGAGATGTCGCTGTCATGCTGAAATTATTAACATGGTGTATGTAAATACCTGACCTTTGAATACACTAAGGGGAGAGAAGTAATTTAAAAATGGAAACTCTTAGTTGGATTGCATGTTTGACTCCTGGTATGAGGGACTCTACTCCCCATCTCACCATCATTACATAATTAGATTTAAGGAGGTTCATCTCTCACCGTCTCCACCATCATTACATAATTAGATTTAAGGAGGTTCATCTCTCACCGTCTCCACCATCATTATATAATTAGATTTAAGGAGGTTCATCTCTCACCGTCTCCACCATCATTACATAATTAGATTTAAGGAGGTTCATCTCTCACCGTCTCCACCATCATTACATAATTAGCTTTAAGGAGGTTCATCTCTCACCGTCTCCACCATCATTACATAATTAGCTTTAAGGAGGTTCATCTCTCACCGTCTCCACCATCATTACATAATTAGATTTAAGGAGGTTTATCTCTCACCGTCTCCACCATCATTACATAATTAGATTTAAGGAGGTTCATCTCTCACCGTCTCCACCATCATTACATAATTAGATTTAAGGAGGTTCATCTCTCACCGTCTCCACCATCATTACATAATTAGATTTAAGGAGGTTCATCTCTCACCGTCTCCACCATCATTACATAATTAGATTTAAGGAGGTTCATCTCTCACCGTCTCCACCATCATTACATAATTAGATTTAAGGAGGTTCATCTCTCACCGTCTCCACCATCATTACATAATTAGATTTAAGGAGGTTCATCTCTCACCGTCTCCACCATCATTACATAATTAGATTTAAGGAGGTTCATCTCTCACCGTCTCCACCATCATTACATAATTAGATTTAAGGAGGTTCATCTCTCACCGTCTCCACCATCATTACATAATTAGATTTAAGGAGGTTCATCTCTCACCGTCTCCACCATCATTACATAATTAGATTTAAGGAGATTCATCTCTCACCATCTCCACCATCATTACATAATTAGCTTTAAGGAGGTTCATCTCTCACCATCTCCCCCATCATTACATAATTAGCTTTAAGGAGGTTCATCTCTCACCATCTCCCCCATCATTACATAATTAGCTTTAAGGAGGTTCATCTCTCACCATCTCCACCATCATTACATAATTAGATTTAAGGAGGTTCATCTCTCACCGTCTCCACCATCATTACATAATTAGATTTAAGGAGGTTCATCTCTCACCATCTCCACCATCATTACATAATTAGATTTAAGGAGGTTCATCTCTCACCGTCTCCACCATCATTACATAATTAGATTTAAGGAGGTTCATCTCTCACCGTCTCCACCATCATTACATAATTAGATTTAAGGAGGTTCATCTCTCACCGTCTCCACCATCATTACATAATTAGATTTAAGGAGGTTCATCTCTCACCATCTCCACCATCATTACATAATTAGATTTAAGGAGGTTAATCTCTCACCATCTCCACCATCATTACATAATTAGATTTAAGGAGGTTCATCTCTCACCATCTCCACCATCATTACATAATTAGATTTAAGGAGGTTCATCTCTCACCGTCTCCACCATCATTACATAATTAGATTTAAGGAGGTTCATCTCTCACCGTCTCCACCATCATTACATAATTAGCTTTAAGGAGGAACATCTCACACCATTTCCACCACCTCCACCTCTGCCTCTATTCTCAGCTGGTACAGGAACGTAGCCAGGTCCTTCTTCATCTGAATACTGTTGTCATCCATCTGGGCCACAGTGAAGATACGCATCTTACACTTCCTCCAAACCTGAAACACACACCATGGTAAGAATGGAGTAGTCTAGCAGTTAAGAGCATTGGGCTAGTAACTGAAAGGTCTCTGGTTCCAATCCCTGAGCCGACTAGGTGAAAATTCTGCCCACGTGCCCTTGAGCAAGGCACTTAACCCTAATTGCTCCTGTAAGTCACTCTGGATAAGAGCGTCTGCTAAAATGTAAATGTAGATCCTTTTCTGACCAACAAATCCATTCTTCTTTAGTCTCTCTCAAGTCATGGTGGCCAACAGTACATGCTCCCAGAGTTTCTGCATTGATGTGCGCGGGACTTTACCTTGTGCTGTTTGAGCAGGAAAGGTAGCAGCATGAGCATTCCTCCGTCATGGACGATCCACCACACATCGATGGTGCCGTCTGTGAAGCGTTCGTGGTTGCTGGGGTAGAAGGAAACGTTCTTGGGCACCATTAGAGCCAGGTGGGCTGCTGTGGTACAGCGGACTGTATCTGTGGGGAGGGGCACAGAGAGGTAAATATGTTTACTTTGTTTAATATGTAATGTTATACAGTTCAATGCTGATGCTATCAGTTAACTAAAGAGTTAGCACGTAATGTTTCAAATACTATACAGGCTGAAGGACAGCACCAAACCCACAGAAACATAGAGATGGTCAATGCTCTCATGGAGAAACTGGGATGAGGTTATGGTTTGGAATATTATTATGGGAACGGGTCAGATCCATGTGTAGGACCAGGCTAGTTTACAGTAAATCAGAGTCTTACTAATGAATGTCTTCCATGCGCGGGGGTCTTCACTTTGCCTCCATCCGTAGGGCCATCCCATCACCACTGTGTTGTGCTTCATGCCCCCCAGGCCACATGACTGGATCAGGTGGGCAATGCCCTCCCTCACCTTGGACGCCACAACCACCTGGCAGAATCCCTTCACCCGCTCGATCTCCATCATGTTCTTTACGGCCTGACGAGGTTGAGAGCAGACAATGCAGGTAATCATAAAGCTGGTAATAAACTCACTTATTCTTATTGGCACAGAGGAGACAACAGAAATTCAATCTCTTTCTTATAGCTTTATAAAGTGGACTGTATGACCTAGCGATGAAGGTAACAGCCTTCAAACAATCCTGAACTGATTCAATATAGCTACAGTACGGCAAAAGGTATTTTCCTTGTACACACAGTAGGCTATCGGAGAAACAAGTTACAGCTCTATCCCTACCTGTTCAGAGGCCTGTGTTTCTCCGTAGCTGTCCAGGAACTGTCCCTGGATGACAGAGCCCACTATGGTCAGGCCCTTCCCTGCCTTCAGCTGGGAGACAAAGGTCAACAGACGGGGATACTTCACATGGAGGTCCTCATCCAGCTTCAACAGCACCAGGACCTGGGGCCTGGAGAGTGGATGGGCAAGAGAGACAAAGAACATGAGAATCTACCTGGAAGTACTAATAAACAACTAAAAAACAACAGTAAAAACTGTAGAGTGAGAGAAAGTACAGAATGTATGAAGAGGAAGAGGTAGCTATGCATATCTGAAGTTGGAGATACCGGATATCTAAGACTATGGATGAGGAAGGATGTTTACCTCCAGTTTTTAGTGTGAGGTGGTCCATGCTCCAGCCGTAGCAGAGAGTAGCGCGCAGCACTGAGGGACAAACCTCGTATCCCATCTCCCCACTCCTTCTCCGCTCTGAGAGAGACAGAGTGACAGCATCAGAATATATACTCTGGCCTAAATAGCTAACTCATATAGTGACCCAATGATATACAATTATGATATGAGACGGTAAGAGTCCAGACATACCCCTGGTACTCAATGTACTTGTAGATCATGCCAGCGATGCACATGGCCACGATGGCATAATACCAGGAGGAGATGAACATCAGAGCCAGACACATACTCATACCCAGAAAAGACAGAGCCCTGTGGGGGAAACACACAGATATACTGTAGTACTCTTTATACTATACTATTGGATGCATGAAAGGAGCTGCACCAGTTGTGGTCGTTCCAAAAAGCACCCACAGACCTTACAAAGCTCAGTACCCTCTTAGCAAAAAAGCCAAAAAGGGTATCATTCCCATAGTGCATTAGTTGAAAGAGGCGCTCTGGTTCTCTGCCCGAATTTGCCCTGTAACACACCAATTTGACCTGTTAGGAAACCATCTGGTGAATATCGTTTTGTGCCAGACAGAATAGTAAACGATGCTGTACATGCTAGAGCACCCCTGGTGCCTAACACTGTTACCATTTTATCCCAGGTGCCTCCAGGTAGTTTGTTTTTTAGTAATTGATTTAGCTCATGCTTTCTTTTTCTTTCTTTCTTTCTTTCTTTCTTCCTTTCTTTCTTTTTTTTCTCTTCTCCTCTCTTCTTTTGTTGATCCTGGAGGGAGTGTTTTGGTTCAGTATGTTGACCATTTGTTGGTTTGCTCACAATCAGAGGAGATGTGTCACGAGGACACTCAGGCATTGTTGATTTTCTTTGGCAGAAAATGGTCATAAAGTTTCCCCCAGTAAGATGCAATTATGCCGGTTAAATATTTGGGTCATGACATTACTTCTGAGGGTCGCACCCTCTCCAAAGATAGATTAGAGGCAATTAAAGCTTTGCCTAAACCTGTTATGTCCTCTCCACTGGTAGATCAGAGGCAATTAATAAGTTAAACCGCTGCAGGATTATATTTATGGGAGAAAGATGGAGGCGAGTGAAGCTGTGGTCTGGACTGGTGAGATGTTCTGATATTGTGGCAATGTCTCCTCTAACCGTACATGTGCCCCATGTGGTGGAGGCAATTATTAAACAGGCAAAAATGGCTCATTTGATGCCTGCGAGACTGCTAGACTATCAGAACATTCTTAACCCTTCAACTCTTCTCCCTGCAGCAGATACCAGTGACATGACTGTGATTTAGCTATTGAAGCTGACTGTAGCCCTAGGTTGAACTTGAGAGATACCCCATTAGACAATCCAGACTTTTAGTTTTTTGTAGATGGGTCTGCCCAGAGAAACGAAAAAGGGAATCAGTTAGTTGGTTATGCTGTTGTGATTGTTTTAGAAACTGTGGAAAGTGCTCGTCTCTCTTAGAGGCAGTCCAGCTGCACTCTGTTTCTGTAATCAAGTGTCAGGCGCATTCTTCCTCTAATGACAACATTCCTCTGGGAAACACTAAGGCTGACCGCGCTGCTAAATTTGCCGATTCCTCTTCTGTTTCCCGCTCCTTCACATGGCAGCAGTTCCCGCTTCCACTAACCCTTTCTCTGTTAATGACTCTGCAGGCAACGGCTGATGCATCAGAGAAGGACACCTCGGGTGTATGGCTGGATGAGTGGAGCAGACCAGCCATGCCCCGTTGTACTTTCCAATTCCTTGCCAAAAGAGGGATGGTGGATCTTGTAAATAAATGAATAAATAAGGGAAAGGGGGGTACCTAGTCAGTTGTACAACTGAATGCATTCAACTGAAATGTATTTTCCGCATTTAACCCAACCCCTCTGAATCAGAGAGGTACGGGGGGCTGATATTGGTGTACAGTAGGTTTTACTGTGCTTGCAGGACATTTCTCTGGTGGTGGGGTTGTACAATGTTTGATTTGCATGACTAACAATGTTGAACCAAACTCTGAAAACAAAATTGTTTAAACTAATTGGTGAAACAAGCCTGACATGGGTAAAGGTGCTTCCAGTGGCACTGAGTATGAGAGCCAGATCCCACACAGTCACTGGTCTCTCTCCACACGAGGTGCTGACTGGCCATCCCATGAGGATGACTAATGCACCTTTTCCCAAGAACAGGGTGTCCCTGCAAGGAATGGAGGAAGACATGGTTTAGAATTGTGTCACCCTTAACAGTATTCTTAAAAGACTTTTCCCCCGGGTGAAGGTGTCTTTGCCAAACTTGGCAGGTGGAGCTGAGCACTATTTCAACCCAGGTGACTTCGTGGTGGTCAAAGACTTCAGGAGAGAGAGTTGGAAGGACCTCTGTTGGAGAGTGCCGTACCAAGTTCTTCTGACCACCTCCACTGTGGAAACCTGACAGTGGGTGAGATGAGTCCTGAGCCAAAATGACCAACACAGGCCTGGAGTAGTGCAGAAGAGGGTGAGATGAGTCCTGAGCCAAAGGGACCAACGCAGGCCCGGAGTAGTGGCCCAGAAGTAGATGGTCATTGGAGAAGGAGAATCCTGCTGGGCCCTCATAACCAAGAGGACTGATGGAATGGCCACTATCAAGTGTTCTGATGAGTATGACTATCTAAAGGGTCTGGGAAATAAAGCCTCAGTGTTCTGATGAGTATGACTGTCTTAAGGGTCTGGGAAATAAAGCCTCAGTGTTCTGATGAGTATGACTATCTAAAGGGTCTGGGAAATAAAGCCTCAGTGTTCTGATGAGTATGACTGTCTAAAGGGTCTGGGAAATAAAGCCTCAGTGTTCTGATGAGTATGACTGTCTAAAGGGTCTGGGAAATAAAGCCTCAGTGTTCTGATGAGTATGACTATCTAAAGGGTCTGGGAAATAAAGCCTCAGTGTTGTGATGAGTATGACTGTCTTAAGAGTCTGGGAAATAAAGCCTCAGTGTTCTGATGAGTATGACTGTCTAAAGGGTCTGGGAAATAAAGCCTCAGTGTTCTGATGAGTATGACTGTCTAAAGGGTCTGGGAAATAAAGCCTCAGTGATGAGTATGACTGTCTTAAGGGTCTGGGAAATAAAGCCTCAGTGTTCTGATGAGTATGACTGTCTAAAGGGTCTGGGAAATAAAGCCTCAGTGTTCTGATGAGTATGACTGTCTAAAGGGTCTGGGAAATAAAGCCTCAGTGTTCTGATGAGTATGACTGTCTTAAGGGTCTGGGAAATAAAGCCTCAGACAAAGACTGGTGCATTTTCTATGCTTTTAAAACAGCTTCCAATGCAAAATATCATGCCACGTTAAATCAAAGGCTTTGTTAAGAATCAATTTAAATGAAACAGCCACAATAGGGACCCACCTCAGGGAAACAACATCTTTAATACAGCAATATCCACAGGGAAAAGTATACCAATTTAGTATAGCAACATTATGGTAAAAATACAAGGGAAAGAAATTCCTATGTTGGTGGATACGGGTGCTACTACCTCCACTCTTGGTAAAGGTACGGGACTTGACTTATCCCTAACCAATAAAACTATAAATGCTTATGGGATTTCCTCCACCCCGGTAATACATTCTGAAACAAAATCCATGCACTGTTCAATAGGACCAATGAATGTTGAACATGATTTTCTGTATTCACCCACTCAACCGTTTAACTTGCTAGGTAGAGACTTGTTAACTAAACTTAAGGCTACAATTTATTGTACTCACAATGGAGTTTTTGTTGATATCCCAAATGATGAGATATTAAACCAATGAGTAAGCAGGCAAATTTAACCACTCCCCCAGGAGGAGTGGGAGTCTGACACTGCCTCCCAGTCTATTCTGTCTCAGGTACCAGAAACCTTATGGTCAGAACATTCCAATGACAGTGGACTGATAGGCAGTGCTAGCCCAGTTATAATAACTGTTGATCCTAGAAAGAAACTCTAGTCTCGAGAGCTATCTTAAAAAGGAAGCTCCCTCCAAAGTGTCTCTCCCCTTCTGAATTGGCCGATGTATTTTATAATTTCGGCGCATTACATATTCCTCTCAAAATAATAGACATTTAATGAGCGTGAAGCAGAGAGTGAATATCCAACAGAAATGGGTAATAAATATAGAGTAACATTGTTAGGGTAGACTAAAATGTAAACAATGCCTTCCAATAAGGAGAAAGTTATCATGTTTGTTTTGTTTGTTTTAAACCTTACAATAGGGGTAAAAGCAGAGAATTGTTTGAGAGTGATCCGTGTGTATTAGCAGTAGTGATTGAGAGGGTTTTCCCTATTGGGAAGAGTAGAGGGGTCCTAGTTGAAGGAAACCGATATGGAGACTAGCATAGGTAAATAAAGACAGTCATAAAGATAGTAAAATGGAAAGATTCATGGTACTCATGGTCTGTCAGTCGATGTCACATTTAATGAGTGTTGACAGTATGTGAATGGTAATATTTGTGGCTTTCAAATAGCACTCTAATAATGCAATATCTTAGTAATTTGAAGAAATAAATGTTTCAATACAAGGTCACATGACTGACAGGGGGATTGAGCATTGGGACTGATATTATATTAGAGGCTGCCGTCTGGTGTTTAGGTTAAAGATAAGCTTCCTGTGAACCAATAGATAAGGCGGCAGTAACAGTGGGAAAATTTGGGGCAGAGGTATGAATAATTGAATAAGATACGTTTTTGACAATTTTTAATTATTATTACTCAATTTGATAGTTTGAATATACCAGTGATTTAAATAAGAAGGTAATGTCATCTAAAACACACTTTTTCCATTACGAGGAACACTGTCTGGAATTGGAGTAGATCCAAGTAAATGTTTAAGTACCGAATATTAAGCTGATAAGTCAGCACCAACTTTTTGAAGGCCCTAGGGGATTTGTTAAACAACAGGTTTTATATTTTTAGTAGTTGATGTCCCAGGGACAGTTTGTACAGAACAGGTCAATGCAGCCCGATTGTGGTAAGAGCTATGGAAACAATGATTAAACCTTTAGAGATTTATTTACCTCTGGGTCTACAGATCCCTTGTGTATGTGTGTGTATTTTAGATTTTACAACCCAGAGTGAAGGGGTTTTAAAGGATCTAGTGTCTGGTTTTATGTGTTGATTCCGCTTACTTTAATAGACGTATTTTGATAGAACCTCCTTTGATAGTTTAAGCCATAATCTAATGCTTACCTTAAAATGTAACAATATTTATCACAAAGTGATAAAAGGAGGGAATGTGAGGGAAAATGTTGTTGTCTGAAGAGCTAGCATTGAATTGTAAACAGCATCTCCTCTCACTCCATCTTGGTTCGTGCAGGTGACTGTGACCTCCTCCTCAGACCAATTGGCAGAACGCCCAGAACCTTGTTCTGGGATCCAAAATGAGTATCTCAGTTTCAAGGTCCCAGCTTTGAGAGAAGAAACCTCGTCAGTCACATGCAGGAACCAATGTTAATAATAAATAATGTAAATCATGCTTATATGACTTGTTTGTATAGCACTATAAAAGGACTGAGAGGGAAAGCCCTTTTCAGAGTTTTCATCAAACTTGGATTGAGAATGTGAACCTCTCTGGTCGTGATAATAAAGATTGATTCCTTTACATTGAGTTTGAGTGGTGAATTTCCACGACAGGTGCTATACTTGTTCAGCTACTGAAGCTTATTACAGTGAAGTTCCTTCTTTCTAGGTTACTATCAGAACACCAGAGAACAAAATGCCTCTCTAGCTGGAGTCTGCATAAAGTCCTCCAGTCAGTCAACAGAATATTTTGATAAGCTTCCCAATATGTCACCTGAGAAAGCAATGTAGATTATTCAAATGGAGTGAAAGTGTACCCAACACCCACGCATATACAAATGAGTGTTACATCGCTCACATACAGTATGCACGGATACACAACCACGCACATACACCTGTACTGTACTTACCAGTGGTAATATTTAAACCTAGGCCTCCAATTGGGTGTCCGTAGTAAAGTCTGCACAGCACAGGCTAAGTTCACAAACAGATAGCACATCAAGAAGAACCTGTAGAAAAAAAATCACACACCAAAAAATGTAATTCCGTCCAAACCGATTTAGTCATTTAAATATTGATTTGGAATTCCAATATATTAATTTTGCAGTTATGTACTTGTTGCAGGATGTATAGGCCTGGTAGTCTGCTAAAATACATCTCAACTGATGGCAAAACACAGAAGCACTAGAAAGTGCACTAGGTCAGGGGTTCCCAAACTTTTTCACTCAGGCCCCCCTTCCAGCATTGAGGAACATCCCGCTCGCGCGCAACATCTATTTCTATGGGCACAAGCACTGTTGACACAAACTGTTCACACCCCTCTTGTTGGCGTAGAGAATATTTTTCAGGTTTAAAGCTTATTTCCTTCAGTCCTATACATTATGCCATGTATAACGTGTATTCATGTGATATTTGTGTGACTCGAACATTACTACAAAATCTATGGGCTAAAAAACCTAGCATAAAAACATTAGCTGAAATGGGTTAGTTGATCTGGACATTTCTGACACGTTATAAATATCTCTCTAAGATATGCAATGACTGACATGACAAGAAGAATACTGATGATGCACTACCCAATTTCAAAATTTTACCTTGTGCATTCTACTATTATAACTTTCAACAGTAAGTTAAATGCCGGACTGAGTTCCTTAATATATATATAAAATAACTGGACCCACAGTTTGTGAACCACTGCACTTGGTGACCTTCCACACAAAGCCACTTGTGCTGATTGTGTACAGAGTACCTGGCTGGAATGAGGTGTTTCACTTGTGAAGTGGTTGTTAAAATGCAAGTGATTTGATTAAAGTATATTTTAGCAGATACTCTTATCCAGAGTGACTTACAGGAGCAATTAGGGTTAAGTGCCTTGCTCAAGGGCACATCAACAGATTATTTACCTAGTCAGCTCAGGGATTTGAACCAGCAACCTTTCAGTTACTGGCCCCGCTAGGCTACCTGCCACCCAAACTACTCCTCGGAGGACCATAATGTTTTTTAAACATCTGTGAGATGTTTATGGTTTAAAATGGTTTATGGTTTATTAACAGTGTTTGAGAAGGGAAGTAGAGTCACCAAGAGTCTGTTTTCTCCCACGTAAGCTACATGACTTTGGCTGATGGGAGTAAGTTCAGCAATTCATTTTTTGTTTTTTTATTTTATTTTTTACCCCTTTTTCGCCACAATTTTGTGGTATCCAATTGGTGGTTACAGTCTTGTCTCATTGCTGCAACTCCCGTACGGACTCGGGAGAGGCGTAGGTCGAGAGCCGTGCGTCCTCCGAAACACAACCCAACCAAGCCGCAGTGCTTCTTGACACAATGCCCACTTGACCTGGAAGCCAGCTGCACTAATGTGTCAGAGGAAACACCTGGCGACCGTGTCAGCGTGCACTGCGTCCAGCCCGCCACAGGAGTCGCTAGTGCGCAATGGGACAAGGACATCCCTGCCGGACAAACCCTCCCCTAACCCGGACAATGCTGGGCCAATTGTGCGCCGCCCCATGGGTCTCCCGGTCACAGCTAGAATCTCTAGTGGCATAGCTAGCACTGCGATGCAGTGCCTTAGACTTCTGCGCCACTCGGGAGGCCCCAAGTTCAGCAAGTTCACCCAACAGACCATTATATGATTTGAAATAATCCCTATTTGCCTGCTTTTAAATAATCAGGTTTGATGTGTGCATGTCTGCGTGCATATGTGTGTGTTTTGTCTGTTTCGTGCATGTGTGTGTGTGTGTGTGTGTGACTCACATGGAGAGAATGGGGGCCACCATGTCCAGAGAGGCTATGAGGATGCCCAGCTCAGCGATGAGCCCTGTCAGTAACAGTGCCCAGGTTGGCTCCCCATTGGCCTTGCCATGACCAAACACCTGCACCAGAAAATAAAAAAATATACACTTTATAAATACTTTCTTTTTTTTGTGATGGTTTGTTTATTTGTCTTGTTTCAGGTTGATTGTTGTATTGTAGCTAAGGGGACCGATCATTTATGGATTGAGTGGCCTTAAAGTCCCAGTGCCTTTCTTACCTGTGTTTCATATCAGATTGTACAACAGCTGATGAAACTAACACTGTAAAGGTGGTATGTGAAAACATTTGATCAGTGTTATTTCCTGATAGTTATTGGTTGAAAATACAATCTACACAGGACCTCCTAATCAGCAGGTTTGCATGGGCGGGAGTTTCGGCTTGTCTGGTGACATCACCAGGCAGTAAATTGGTTAAAGCTGTAATATGTAACTTTTTGGGCGACCTGACCAAATTCACATAGAAATGTGAGTTATAGATCCGTCATTCACATTGAAAGCAAATCTAGCAAGCGGTAAATGTGTTCTATGTGCGCTATTTCTATGCTTCCAGTTCTTGAGCTTTGTTTTTGCATCTTTTACTTTCAGTTTTGTACACCAGCTTCAAACAGCTGAACATACAATATATGTTTGGTTATGGAAAATATATTTCACAATGGTTTAGATGGTACAATGATTCTCTACACTATACGTGTGCTTGTTTTATCACATAAACTGAAATTAGGTGAACTATTTGAATTTTTGCAACCAGGAAATGGCGGAGCGATTTCAGCATAGTGCAACTTTAATAGTCCAATAACAAATAGAGTTCCAACCTCTCTGCCAATAACAGCTAGTTTTCAGTTTTCCCCTCCCAACTTGGACCACTCCCAGACAGTCCTGGCTAAATTCTTGCTCGAGAAAAATGTTTTTGCTAAAAAAATCTATTTTTGTTGATTTTAATGGAAAACTATTATTGTAAGGTACTTAACTGTTACCGAGAAATGATTTGTTATTGATTGAAAAACAGGTGCATTGTGCCTCTAAGTACTGGTCCTAGGCCAGTTTTTTTACCAGAATTTTGATGGTCGCTTAAGCTGATCCTAGAACAGGGTTACATAATGCCCTTCTTTTATATAGCTAATCCTCTTCTACCAACAATAATTTAAATGTGGGAATGCAAATGAACTCCTATGTTCAGCTTCATTCAAATGAGTATGCAAAGACAACTACAACATTTCTCTTGTTCACTGTAGTCTTTAGTTGTGTATTATAATGTATCTAATAGTAGGGCCACTGTGAGCACACATGGGCATAGAGCTGAGCAATGTATCAAGCAATGTGTACAAACAGTGGTGGCAGCTAGAGAAACCTTGAATTATGGCTGTGTTTTTCAGGCCACGAGATGCTTTACATTGTATAGAAATTGCATAGTGTGTATGTACAATACAGCTCCACCCACAAAGACATAAGGAAGGGCACTGATAGCCAGTGTATGATTTTTTTTACATTTGAGCAGACACTCTTATCCAGAGCACCTTACAGGAGCAATTAGAGAAAGTGCCTTGCTCAAGAGCACATGGGCATATTTTTTTAACCTACTCAGCTCTGGGATTTGAACCAGCAACCTTTCAGTTACTGTCCCAATGCTCTTAACCGCTAGGCTACCTGACAAGGTGGCTAGTCCTACCCTGAGGAAGGGGATGATGTTGTCCTTGGCGATGGCCTGTAGGAGACGAGGGGCGCCAGTCAGGGACTGTAGTCCCGCCCCCACGGTGGAGAAGAAGGAGCCAATCACGATGACCCAGGGGGAGGGCCAGGACAGAGTCCCCACAACCAGGTTCTTACTGACTGCATCCCCAAACCTACAGGACAGGAGAGGACATGGACCTGTTAGCGGGGCCATTATCAATACCAACAAACACAGCATCTGAAGTGCTTTGCCATACCAACAAATATAATTACAAGCTTGTACTGTATGTTGTTGAGAAGCAGACAGGCTATTGTCTGAACTTGAATGTATCTTGTGATGTCAAAGATGTGGCCTAATGCTACAGACAAGTTCACTTACTTGTCCCTTAGGACCGCTCCTTCAATACAGGCCCCAAACAGAACCACAGAGCTGAAATCTGACGGCAGGATGTTAAGGAACACACAGAAACACATGCAGTATGGAAGACAGATGTATCTAGACATTGAACAACTTGGGGAGAACACTGCCTATTGATATGGATGAGGAAGAGCTTGCAAGTCGGCATTTCACTGTACCGTTTACACCTGCTGTATCCTGTGCACGTGACAAATAAATGTTGATTTGATTTTACTATTGACTCCATGAAAGGATACAGACAAGGGTAGTAGTGGTTATAGCCAAGATGGTTCCAATAGGGATGGACTTCTGAGCATCTTTCAGATCTCCTGATCTGTTGGAGCCTGCCATGATACCTACAGTACAGGGACATGAAGGACACACATCAGTTACTGACAACTCTCAGAATGTTGACTCAACCAATCAGTGAACAATTATGTCTCTGGGTTGCCAGCTGGTTTATTGGTCTGGTGTTGCCAGTTCATGGTCTGGGTTGCCAGGTCTCACCTGTGGCGGAGGGAAAGAAGATTCCCACCAGGAGGGTGAAGGAGGTAGCGATGTCAGCTGAGACGTACAGGCCGAAGCTCTCCACAGCCCCGTGGACGTCTACTGAGGGCAGACCTGCCTTCTCCAAGATCTGACCCTTCTCCAGGTAGTCTCCCCACATGTTATCTAAAACATACATCAGGAACCAAGTTTATAGAAATGCAACGTAATGGCATCCACCTAACGGCACGACCTACCAAAGCTCTACAGCATCACAAATTATTGTTATAATAACAGAAAATGTTTTACAAAGTATATACATATTCACTTTTTAGATAGCTAAATCACTACAAACATGTTGTACACAAAGTCTATGTTTTACTGTAATTACATGTCATCACTATTGTAAAATGGCATAGCAGTCAGGCGTCTTTTGTCTTCGTCTTGTCGTGTCTTGTCAGTCTTTTTATATCTTTTTTCTTCGCATATATTTTTTAGATTTTTCTTAACCCCAACTTCAACATACTCTCCTGCAACCCGCCTCATCCAATGTGGTATGGATCTGCTATTTTCTTTACTTCCGAACCGGAACCCCCAACAGAAGCTAGCCAGCTAACTAGCTACTAGCTAGTAGTCAGCTAGCCACTGCGGTCATTAGCCCGGACAACTCCTGCCAGTCTGCACAACGCGATTCAACCCAGAGCGTATTGGACTTCTTATTCTCCATATCCCCAGATTCCTACCGCAAGCTCTGAACCTCTTCACCTGGATCATCGCAGCTAGCTTGCAGCTATCCGATTGGCTTCTCCTGGCTAACGTCTCTGTCCCAAAGCAAGCCCCAATTAGCCTGGAGATAGCCTATGCTAGGCCCATCTCCCGGCTAGCTGAAGAGGTCCATCAGTCACTCCTTGGGCTACAATACCTATTTTGCCAGTTGGCCTGGACCCCTTTTATTGTCGATACGGATCCCCGCCGATCCTTCACGACAGGACTACAGCCGCAATACGCCGAGTTTTTTTTTCAACTGGCTCCCCTGTCGCGACGTCCCCTGAATGCCCATCTGCTAGCCTGCTAGCTGCGGCCTGCTAGCTGTCTAGAGCACACCGGACTGTTAGCTGAAGAATTCCATCAGCCAATTTTTTTGGGGCTACTATACCTATTTTGCCAATTGTCCTGGACCCTTTTCTACACGGAGCCCTGCTGATCCATCACGACTGATCTGCCGACGTAACCACATGAAGGGGCTACAACTGACTTCTTCCGTCACAACGTCCCTCTAAGGCCTTTCTGCTAGCCTGCTAGCCCCGGCCCGCTAGCTGTCTGAATCGCCGTGTTTCCAGCCCTCCCAGCTACTCACTGGACCCAATGATCAGTCGGCTACGCATGCCTCTCCTTAATGTCAATATGCCTTGTCCATTGCTGTTTTGGTTAGTAATTATTGCCTTATTTCAGTGTAGAGCCTCAAGCCCTGCTCAATACGCCTTAGCTAACCCTTTAGTTCCACCTCCCACACATGTAGTGACCTCACCTGGTTTAAATTATGTTTCTAGAGACAATATCTCTCTCATCGTCACTCAATGCATAGGTTTACATCCACTGTATTCACATCCTACCATACCTTTGTCTGTACAATCTATTCTACCGTGCCCAGAAACCTTCTCCATTTACTCTCTGTTCCGAACGTACTAGACGACCAGTTCTTATAGCCGTACCCTTATCCTACTCCTCCTCTGTTCCTCTGGTGATGTAGAGGTTAACCCAGGTCCTGCAGTGCCTAGCTCCACTCCCATTCCCCAGGCGCTCTCATTTGTTGACTTCTGTAACCGTAAAAGCCCTGGTTTCATGCATGGTTAACATTAGAAGCCTCCTCCCTAAGTTTGTTTTATTCACTGCTTTAGCACACTCTGCTGTGTCTGAATCCTGGCTTAGGAAGACCACCAAAAACCCTGAAATTTCCATCCCTAACTATAACATTTTCCAACAAGATAGCACTGCCAAAGGGGGAGGAGTTGCAATCTACTGCAGAGATAACCTGCAGAGTTCTGTCTTACTATCCAGGTCTGTGCCCAAACAACTTGAGCTTCTACTTTTAAAAATCCACCTTTCCAGAAACAAGTCTCACCGTTGCCACTTGCTATAGACCACCTTCTGCCCCCAGCTGTGCCCTGGACACCATATGTGAATTGATTGCCCCATCTATCTTCAGAGCTCGTGCTGTTAGGTGACCTAAACTGGGACATGCTTAACACCCCGGCCATCCTACAATCTAAGCTTGATACCCTCAATCTCACACAAATTATCAATGAACCTACCAGGTACAACCCTAAATTCGTAAACATGGGAACCCTCATAAATATCATCCTAACCAACCTGCCCTCCAAATACACCTCTGCTGTCCTCTGCTGGATCTCAGCGATCACTGCCTCATTGCCTGTGTCTGTAATGGGTCTGCGGTCAAACGACCACCCCTCATCACTGTCAAACACTCCCTAAAACACTTCCGCGCGCAGGCCTTTCTAATCGACCTGGCCCGGGTATCCTGGAAGGATATTGACCTCATTCCGACAGTAAAGGATGCCTGGTTATTCTTTAAAAGTGCTTTCCTCACCATCTTAAATAAGTATGCCCCATTAAAAAATATTAGAACCAGGAACAGATATAGCCCTTGGTTCACTCCAGACCTGACTGCCCTTAACCAACACAAAAACATCCTGTGGCGTTCTGCATTAGCATCGAATAGCCCCGGCGATATGCAACTTTTCAGGGAAGTTAGGAACCAATATACACAGGCAGTTAGGAAAGCAAAGGCTAGCTTTTTCAAACAGAAATTTGCATCCTGTAGCACTAACTCCAAAAAGTTCTGGGACACTGTAAAGTCCATGGAGAATAAGAGCACCACCTCCCAACTGCACTGAGGCTAGGAAACACTGTCACCACCGATAAATCCAAGCATTTTTCTACGGCTGGCCTTGTTTTCCACCTGGCTACCCCTACCCCAGTCAACAGCCCTGCACCCCCCACAGCAACTTGCCCAAGCCTCCCCCATTTCTCTTTCACCCAAATCCAGATAGCTGATGTTCTGAAAGAGCTGCAAAATCTGAACCCCTACAATCTGGACCCTCTCTTTCTAAAATGATCTGCCGAAATTGTTGCTACCCCTATTACTAGCCTGTTCAACCTCTCTTTCGTATCGTCTGAGATCCCCAAAGATTGGAAAGCTGCCGCGGTCATCCCCCTTTTCAAAGGGGGAGACACTCTAGACCCAAATTGCTACAGACCTATATCTATCCTACTCTGCCTTTCTAAGGTCTTCGAAAGCCAAGTTAACAAACAGATCACCGACCATTTCGAATCCCACCGTACCTTCTCTGCTATGCAATCTGGTTTCCGAGCTGGTCATGGGTGCACCTCTGCCACGCTCAAGGTCCTAAACGATATCATAACCGCCATCGATAAGAGACAATATTGTGCAGCTGTATTCATCAACCTGGCCAAGGCTTTCGACTCTGTCAATCACCACATTCTTATCTGCAGACTCAACAGCCTTGGTTTCTAAAATGACTGCCTCGCCTGGTTCACCAACTACTTCTCAGACAGAGTTCAGTGTGTCAAATCGGAGGGCCTATTGTCTGGACCTCTGGCAGTCTCTACGGGGGTGCAACAGGGTTCAATTCTCGGGCCAACTCTCTTCTCTGTATACATTAATGACGTCGCTCTTGCTGCTGATGATTCTCTGATCCACCTCTACGCAGGCGACACCATTTTGGATACTTCAGGCCCTTCTTTGGACACTGTGTTAACTAACCTACAGACGAGCTTCAATGCCATACAACTCTCCTTCCGTGGCCCCCAACTGCTCTTAAATGCAAGTAAAACTAAATGCATGCTCTTCAACCGATCGCTGCCCACACCTGCCTGCCCGTCCAGCATCACTACTCTGGTCGGTTCTGACTTAGAATATGTGGACAACTACAAATACCTAGGTGTCTGGCTAGAATGTAAACTCTCCTTCCAGACTCACATTAAACATCTCCAATCCAAAATGAAATCAAGAATCGGCTTCCTATTTCGCAACAAAGCATCCTTCTGTCATGAATCCCGCTTCCTGAGTCTGTTTTCTACCTGAGCTGCCTGTTTTCTGTTTTGGAGTGGTTTCCTGAGGGTTCTGAACACACCCTGTCTGGTTGCCAGGCGACGAAGCTAGGCGGGAGATCTCTTGATTAACCACACCTGCATCTCATCAGCCATCTGCACACCTGGTCCTGATCATCACCTCTTCTCTTCATAAGCTCTGACCTGACATCCATTCCCTGCCGGATCGTTAGCAATGAACATCATCCTCCCGGAACATTCAACCCACTTGCCTGGTCGTCTGTGTCTTCAGTGACATCAGTGGATCTGCCTACTCACTCTCATCAACTCACCTCCGCTGCTGCTCCGTCTCCTGGATTATTCTATTTTCACCACGAGTCTGTAAATAAATACTCACCTTCATTTTACTCACCTTGTCCTGGTCTGCTTCTGGGTTCAGCTTTAGAGAATCGGGACACCTTCACTCATGCTGCCAAACATACCCTCGTAAAACTGACTATCCTACTGATCCTTGACTTCGGCGATGTCATTTACAAAATAGCCTCCAACACTCTACTCAGCAAATTGGATGCAGTCTATCACAGTGCCATCCGTTTTGTCACCAAAGCCCCATATAATACCCACCACTGCGACCTGTATGCTCTCGTTGGCTGGCCCTCGCTTCATATTCGTTGCCAAACCTACTGGCTCCAGGTCATCTATAAGTCTTTGCTAGGTAAAGCCTCGCCTTATCTCAGCTCACTGGTCACCATAGCAGCACCCACACGTAGCACGCACTCCAGCAGGTATATCTCACTGGTCACCCCCAAAGCCAATTCCTCCTTTGGCCGCCTTTCCTTCCAGTTCTCTGCTGCCAATGACTGGAACGAACTGCAAAAATCACTGAAGCTGGAGACTCATATCTCCCTCACTAACTTTAAGCACCAGCTGTCAGAGCAGTTCACAGATCACTGCACCTGTACATAGCCCATCTGTAAATGGCCCATCCAACTACCTCATCCCCCATACTGTTATATTTTTACATTTATTTTGCTCCTTTGCACCCCAGTATCTCTACTTGCACACTCATCTTCTGCACATCTATCACTCCAGTGTTTAATTGCTATATTGTAATTATTTCGCCACTATGGCCTATTTATTGCCTTACCTCCCTTATCCTACCTCATTTGCACACACTGTATATAGACCTTTTCTATTGTATTATTGACTGCATGTTTGTTAATTCCATGTGTAACTCTGTGTTGTTGTTTGTGTCGCACTGCTTTGCTTGATCTTGGTCAGGTCGCAGTTGTATATGAGAACTTGTTCTCAACTAGCCTACCTGGTTAAATAAAGGTGAAATAAATAAAAATAAATAAAAGTGGATGTGGCTCTGCTGCCCCCTAGCTGGCTGGCCCCCATTGGCTACAGTAATAGGGCGAAGTTGCCCCCAGACGCTGATCTTGGGTCAGTTATACATTTCCCCCCACTAATGGTTTAGGTTAGGACTGTGGGAGGGGGAAGCTGATCTTAGATCTGTATCCTAAACCCAGGAGTGTGGTAATAGCCATATCATTACAAATATGGTCCATCCTCTGACTTTGGTCTTTACCTCTGATGATGCCGCTGGCCAGTCCTGGTATTCCCTGTATCTCTGTAACGTTGTTCTGGTTGAAGTAGTCGTCACATTGAGGACTACTCATGTTGCCAGAGCTACAGAAGTTCCTCCACAGCTGACTAGGTACAGTCACATTGCCCTCTAGAACCGTCTTACTACACACGTCAAACTGATCTCTCACCAATGTCCTGTTACCCAACATACAGATCCTGGAGAAAGAGGAATATTAATGGTTCTGATTATCAACAGAGTGATGATAACGTGTCATGATAATGTGATGATAATATCTGTGTTTTCACTCTACTTTAGATCAGATATTAGCTATATTATAGCTACAATGAAAAACATTTACAGTATGCGTACAGTAGCTAGATCTTTAGGACAAAGTTCAACAATGGAAATACAATTATATCTCCCTTGACCATTCCAGCCAGCGGAACAGAAAGTGTTTTGGCTTCCGTCAGGGACAAACTGATCATTAACACCAAATTAAATCCACATCAATTATACCATTATCCCATTTCCTGTTTATACAAAGATGTAAAAAAATCCCCAGTGCCTTACGAGAAGTCGGGCGGTTGGAAAACGGACTTAATGGCCCCGGCGTAGATGGAGACGATAGAGATGATGACACAGGCCAGGAAGAGAGAGGCCAGCTTGTTGACGTATTTCACCCCCACAAAGACCACCACGGCCATGAGGCTGAGACAGATGGTGCCGTACACCCTCATGTTGTTGAGGATGGCACTGTCGCCCCCGTGGTGGTCGCTGGCGTGGAAGATGGCTGCCTGGGGAACCAGGTATTTCTGGGAGAGGACAATGACAACAGAAGTAATTAAGGTACACTTTCTGTGAGACACACACATTTAATACCTTATATGTGCATTCATAATGCACTTATAATGGCTTCTACAACTCACAATACAGTAAGAGGAGAACAGAAGCCTTTCACTTTAAATGTATTTTGAGTACTCCGAATATACGAATATCAGTCATATACTACAGTCTACAACAGCAACATTATGTGGGTCAAACGTATGTTCAGCTAATATTATTGGATCCCATTTTTACATGTAAGTTACTCCATCTCAATATGATTGAGTACATTGAACTATTTTACTGTGGTATATTGTCTGCGCCCCAAATTGCACCCTATTCCCTACATATTGCACTACTATAGGCCTTGATCAAAAGTAGTGCACTAAATAGGGAATAGGGTGCCATTTGGGAGCAGATCATAACTCACCAGGAAGATCTCTATAGCTCCCAGTATGTACATGGCAGCAGCGAAGGTTGTTCCCAGGTAGAAACAGATTCCTACAGCCCCCCCAAACTCAGCACCCAGGGAACGAGAGATCATGAAGTACGCCCCTCCGGCTACAACAGAGAGCAGAACAGAGTTAACATGGATGAAACTGGTCAGAATAGACTGGTGTGATCAATTGTTATTCATTTCATAAACAATTATATTATCTTGTTAATGTCATGTCAAGTGTTTTAAGTGTAAAATGTAAGTTTGGATTCTCAATCTTCAAAACTTCAAAGTACTGTACCCTCACCTGGGACAACACCATTTGTAGCTATGGCACTCATGGATATGGCAGTGAGCATTGTCTGTCAAACAGGAGATAATATGAACACCATCAAATAAGGCCAGTCAGTCTTTATGAGAGAGTTCTGGATGTTTTATGTTGTGCCCATCAACCAATACACTGTGCTCTTTATCCACATAATAAACACACTTAGCAATAGAGGTATCACTTGTCATTGGACAACTGAACATAATTCATCCATCATATTGGAAAGGTTGAGACATAAACCACAAATATATTATATGTCCTTTGGGGTAAACAGCAGGATGTGGAAACTGCTGTGGGTTCTATTCAGCCTGGTAATGTTAACTGGCTGACTGGCTGGTGACCCAGTTTTAACAGGGGGTTTGGCAAGTGGACATGAACAGTGTGTCAATGGTCTTCTAACATTGCCAGACAGTGTGTGTGTGTGTGTGTGTGTGTGTGTGTGTGTGTGTGTGTGTGTGTGTGTGTGTGTGTGTGTTGCATGCATGTGAGTGTGCCTGTGTATGCATCCACAATGTGTGTACAGTGCTGTGAAAAAGTATTTGCCCCCTTCCTGAGTTCTTATTTTTTTGCACATTTGTCACATTTAAACGTTTCAGATCGTCAAACAAATGTAAATAATAGATAACCCAAGTAAACACAAAATTCAGTTTTTAAGTGATGATTTTATTTATTTAGGGAAAAAATCTATCCGAACCTTCATGGCCCTATGTGACAAAGTAATTGCCCCCCCTTGTTAAATCATGAATTTACTGTGGTTAATCACATTTTTTGGAAAGCTGAGTTCAATTTCACTAGCCACACCCAGGTCTGATTACTGCCAGACCTGTTGAATCAAGAAATCACTTAAATAGAACCTGTCTGACAAAGTGAAGTAGGACAAAAGATCTGAAAAAGCAAGACATCATGCCGCGATCCAAAGAAATTCAGGAACAGATGAGAAACAAAGTAATTAACATCTATCAGTCTGGAAAGGGTTGAAGGTTCGGATAGCTTTTTTCCCTTAATAAATAAAATCATCACTTAAAACTGTATTTTGTGTTTACTTGGGTTACCTTTGTGTAATATTTAAATTTGTTTGATGATCTGAAACATTTTTAAGTGTGACAAATGTGCAAAAACATAAGAAATCAGGAAGGGGACAAATACTTTTTCACAGCACTGTATATGTGTGTACTAACACATGAGCAGCACATGAGGACGATGAGGAATGACTGGACGATGCCGGCTGTGCCCACGATCCACGTTAGACGAAGGAACAGGATGACACCAAAGATGTTTTGTAGACAGGGCAGATAGACTCCCATCAGGGTACCCATGTTGGGGGACTGCAGAGAGAGAGAGATGAAGTGAGACAAAGCGAGTGTGAGAGAGAGAGAGAGAGAGAACAAACAGAACAGAGAGAGAGAGATGGGTTACAATAACGAAAGAGAGAAAGAGAGACAGAGAGAGAGAGATAAAAGAGAACAGAGAGAGGGAGAGAGGAAAACAAAATTCACATGAATTATAATTTATATCATTACAGTCTTAATCAAATATCAATCAGGAAGGGAAAAGGACCAAACATATATTGTGACAGAAAGAAGACAGGAAACAGATGTGAGTGATTTGGTTGTCAAGATAACTATGATAGTACTGCTGTAGTTTCCAATATTTGTGTGAGTAGTGTGTTTCAGTGTCTATGTTTTTGTGTGTGTTTCTGAATATGGTATGTAGCACAGATAGACCCACAGGAAATAGCTAATTGATCAGAATTATTGATCAGGTAAGATATTGATCAACTCTCATCAGGGAGCCCACAGGGCAGAGCCTGTAACAAACAGGCACCAACACAACCCAAAGCACACGCATGCAAGCTCAGATCCAAACATGCGCAGAGACAGAGGGGTAGAGAGAGAGAGAGACTAAAGCCTGTTTGAATCTCAAAAGAACAGAAAGAGAGGTCGTTTTTGTGACTTCTGACCTTTGGGGCCTTCCTGCGTGATGTCTCTGTGTTCTCGGCCTCCTCGTGCTCCCTGGCCCCCTGGGTAATGTTGGTGTAGTTGACCAGCCGGCTGAGGAGGGACGACACCTTGGGACGGATGTCCAACTCCTCCTGCAGGACAGGGACAGCAGAACAGGGAACAGTTAGAGGTGGATGGGTACCTGAGGTGTCTGTGGGGTGTAATAGCCTACAGTAAAAGGGTATTATAGTGCAGTGTAAGGAACTGAATTTGTATAGGTTGAAGGAGGAGTGGTGGTCTATCTAGTGATCGATCAATCTAGGCAGTTGAGATTAGCAAATATTGATGTTAAAAGGTGATATGTTGTGTATAATCATGTCATGTATTAGTATCAGTGTCACTGAGAGCCACTCTTAAAATAACTGTCCAGTGAAAGTCTCACTTTTAAAAGTCCATATTCTGTTAACTCACACCCAAATAATGTTGTTGACTCATCTTATGCTCCTATTTGTGGCCAAATCATAATTTGGAGAACAAACACCCACCACCATTCAAACACAAAAAAGCAGTTAACATATTTAATTACATTTTTTTTTTAAGTAAAACTATTTCACTCAAATTGTAAATAATTATAGGTCATATTTCCTAGAAATCTGGAAACACTGGACTGTTACTTTAAAGACAGACCTCAAATAAGGCCAGGTTCCTGTCATAGAAATCAGTCTTCCTGTCAGCATCTGCACTGCTGAGGAAAGGACTATCCTCCATGTGATTTCCATGGCCTGAAAAAAGAGATAGAAGAAGAGAAATAAAACATTTATAAAGTAGGCAAGGATAACATTTTCAACCAGTACCTTGGTAAGATAAACAGGGGTTATTAGAAAGTATGAAATGTGATAATGAGAGAGCCAGTTTGTGATCGGTTCCCATTCATGCATGCTGGTACTCTATTGTAAAACAGCAGTCTGTTTGTTTTCATCTCAACCAACACGTTGCAATATAAAAACACGAAAAATGACATTTGAGACAAATAAACTTTAGCGATATCTGTAGAGGTTACAGGAAAAGGGACGACTAATAATAACTACAGTACAATAGCCATCAAAACCATGCAACGATGTAACCCTGTCAACCACAGTATATACGGTCTATGATGCTAGCTGTGATGAATCTCCAAGTTAGTTCCCACAGTCTGCCTACAACCTACAGTATATACGGTCTATGGTGCTAGCTGTGATGAATCTCCAAGTTAGTTCCCACAGTCTGCCTACAACCTACAGTATATACGGTCTATGATGCTAGCTGTGATGAAACTCCAAGTTAGTTCCCACAGTCTGCCTACAACCTACAGTATATACGGTCTATGGTGCTAGCTGTGATGAATCTCCAAGTTAGTTCCCACAGTCTGCCTACAACCTACAGTATATACGGTCTATGGTGCTAGCTGTGATGAATCTCCAAGTTAGTTCCCACAGTCTGCCTACAACCTACAGTATATACGGTCTATGGTGCTAGCTGTGATGAATCTCCAAGTTAGTTCCCACAGTCTGCCTACAACCTACAGTATATACGGTCTATGGTGCTAGCTGTGATGAATCTCCAAGTTAGTTCCCACAGTCTGCCTACAACCTACAGTATGACATCACTGTCTGTCTCAGTGTCCCACTCCCACGTTCAAAGTCATCAACCCGGCAGCTGCTATGTGAGGTATACTGTAACCAGAGACCTGCGTCCTACACTATTATACTGCTTTTAATGTCTTTAGCATATCAGGCACAGAGAAAATAGGAAGGAATTCACTCAAACCCTCTATTGCAAAATGTTTCAACCCAGCATTGCTGATCAAGATTAATGTGATGTCATTAAACAAGATTGAGCAATTGAGTGACTTCTCTTGCATCACCATTAAGCAAAGCATTCACCCAAAGATAAATTCATATCCAAACATCATCCAGGCCAAAAATAAAATCAATCAATGTTAAATAGAGCAGAGACGACAAAAAAGTTGCTTAGTAATTTCTCTCTGGTTTAAACTCTGTTCTCTGTTTCTCTTGATACATCAAGCTGAGGCAGGACATGAGCCTGGGGCTACTGGCAGTGCACACAAAGCATCTGTGTGAATATGATAATACACGACACACAAACCAATCTATTTCTAGAAATTAGGATCCTGACCTTTGGATCATCAGAGATCATGACAAGTCGTCGAGTCTCTTCAAACAATATTTGCTTGCAGCCCAAATCCAACCGGTTACATTACTAACATCCTGAACACCAGACAATTACCCAACTGCAGTGCCCTATAAGTAGGGCTGAACACCAGACAATTACCCAACTGCAGTACCCTATAAGTAGGGCTGAACACCAGACAATTACCCAACTGCAGTACCCTATAAGTAGGGCTGAACACCAGACAATTACCCAACTGCAGTACCCTATAAGTAGGGCTGAACACCAGACAATTACCAAACTGCAGTACCCTATAAGTAGGGCTGAACACCAGACAAATACCCACTGCAGTACCCTATAAGTAGGGCTGAACACCAGACAAATACCCAACTGCAGTACCCTATAAGTAGGGCTGAACACCAGACAAATACCCAACTGCAGTACCCTATAAGTAGGGCTGAACACCAGACAAATACCCAACTGCAGTACCCTATAAGTAGGGCTGAACACCAGACAAATACCCAACTGCAGTGCCCTATAAGTAGGGCTGAACACCAGACAATTACCCAACTGCAGTACCCTATAAGTAGGGCTGAACACCAGACAAATACCCACTGCAGTACCCTATAAGTAGGGCTGAACACCAGACAAATACCCAACTGCAGTGCCCTATAAGTAGGGCTGAACACCAGACAATTACCCAACTGCAGTACCCTATACGTAGGGCTGAACACCAGACAATTACCCAACTGCAGTGCCCTATAAGTAGGGCTGAACACCAGACAAAAAATGCTAAGTTCTCTCTGGCATCTATTCTAAAACTAGACCCATGCTGGTTCTGTGGTGCCAAGCTTCTCTACTCACCTGACTCCGGTACCACAGTGTTCCGTACCTCAGTGCTGCTGAGGGTGACCATGCTGCCACAGTGTGTGCAGAGAGCAGTGTACTGTGATCTCTGGCTCGGGACATAGTCAGGCGCCATTCAGAACACACTGTCACACAGGGCAAACTGTCACTCACTGAGGGGCTTGGGCCAGAACACACAGCGTGAGGCTGCGCACACACACACACACACACACACACACACACACACACACACACACACACACACACACACACACACAGGAGGGGGAGTGCACACACAGGAGCGAGTACACACAAGCAAGCACGCAGGCACAAATACATATACACTGTGGGTTGTAGAGCAGAGGCCAGAGCAAACACACAGTAAGCATATGAAGATCTTAAAGTATTTCACAACTACGTACAGCACATTGATATTACTATGGGCCATGATGGATTGTCAATGGATGCTAACAACGCATAATGGCAACTCCAAATGATGGCCCACTTAATCACTAATGATGAGAGTCAACTCCTTGTACCATTTCTGAGATTAGATGGGAATACGTGTGTAAAGACCTAACACTCACTAGTATGACGTCATTGAAAATGGGCAGGGAAAGAGACAAGATCAAATCAATTCAAATACTGCCCTCTAGTGTCAGTTTGCTGTTAGTGCCATGTGAGAACATTGTAAGACAGGAACGATGTCACTGTGTTTGTGTTTACATTGCAATGTGCATGCCATCATAGCATCAGTTCTAAACAATGACCGAAGGATGCTGAACTTGTAAAACAACATATAATCCTTTATCTCTGTCTGTACTGTTCGCTTATATGTTTCCAAATGTCTCTCTCTCTACCACAACACCCTCCTCATGTCGGTCTTATTAAAAGGATGGAGGGTATGGGAACGGGGTGCCGTTTGTAAAGCTGAATGGTCCGGAGGGGGTTCTCCTGACCTGACGTTTGATGTCTAATTAAAACAGATTAAAGATTAACAGAACTGTTATGAACGACTCACAGAGAGCCCCACTGAGTTCCACTGTGCTGAAAAGAACAGCACACAGGGATTACAACGACAGGTCCCAACAAGTCAACGAACAAACGGTGCCTCCACAAAAATGCCTCTGAGCCACAACATCAAACGACTGCCAACAAAGTGAGACAGACTGCCAACCCTGCCGAGCTTCCCGCCTCCTCCCACTGTACTGAGCAGTCACCTCAGTCTGAACGCCTTGTTACTATTAAACAAGTCAGCACATTACTGGCACCACTCACTTTTGCTTTTTACAGAGAGAAATAAAAGGACTACCCAAGTTTCCAAAGCTATCCAGACATATAATGAAGTTGTTTCATATGTGTTTGACTGAAGAGGTCTTTGAACTAGGCCTATTACTGGAAGTGTCAAAAAATCACTGGTGTAGTGAAGTTACAGGCCATCTTACATCTGCAGAATGGATTTTGGAAGATCATATCATTCTTTACTCTCTTTACTAGTTCCATCAGCTACTTTCTTTGTCTTTGTACATTTAATACAAAGCAGAGACTATTAGCCAAGATATTAAGAAATACCATATTTGCAGATTCATTTTAAGCTTCAAACACACCAGTAAAACCACCACACATTTGGTTGCCATATTTTCACTGTGGTCCCATTCAAACAAAGGAAACAGGAAAAGGCAAGTCCAAATGGTCTAGTAAGCACTAGGGTGGGGCACGTCCAAGGCAAGTCCAAATGGTCTAGTAAGCACTAGGGTGGGGCACGTCCAAGGCAAGTCCAAATGGTCTAGTAAGCACTAGGGTGGGGCACGTCCAAGGCAAGTCCAAATGGTCTAGTAAGCACTAGGGTGGGGCACGTCCAAGGCAAGTCCAAATGGTCTAGTAAGCACTAGGGTGGGGCACGTCCAAGGCAAGTCCAAATGGTCTAGTAAGCACTAGGGTGGGGCACGTCCAAGGCAAGTCCAAATGGTCTAGTAAGCACTAGGGTGGGGCACGTCCAAGGCAAGTCCAAATGGTCTAGTAAGCACTAGGGTGGGGCACGTCCAAGGCAAGTCCAAATGGTCTAGTAAGCACTAGGGTGGGGCACGTCCAAGGCAAGTCCAAATGGTCTAGTAAGCACTAGGGCGGGGCACGTCCAAGGCAAGTCCAAATGGTCTAGTAAGCACTAGGGCGGGGCACGTCCAAGGCAAGTCCAAATGGTCTAGTAAGCACTAGGGTGGGGCACGTCCAAGGCAAGTCCAAATGGTCTAGTAAGCACTAGGGTGGGGCACGTCCAAGGCAAGTCCAAATGGTCTAGTAAGCACTAGGGTGGGGCACGTCCAAGGCAAGTCCAAATGGTCTAGTAAGCACTAGGGTGGGGCACGTCCAAGGCAAGTCCAAATGGTCTAGTAAGCACTAGGGTGGGGCACGTCCAAGGCAAGTCCAAATGGTCTAGTAAGCACTAGGGTGGGGCACGTCCAAGGCAAGTCCAAATGGTCTAGTAAGCACTAGGGTGGGGCACGTCCAAGGCAAGTCCAAATGGTCTAGTAAGCACTAGGGTGGGGCACGTCCAAGGCAAGTCCAAATGGTCTAGTAAGCACTAGGGTGGGGCACGTCCAAGGCAAGTCCAAATGGTCTAGTAAGCACTAGGGTGGGGCACGTCCAAGGCAAGTCCAAATGGTCTAGTAAGCACTAGGGTGGGGCACGTCCAAGGCAAGTCCAAATGGTCTAGTAAGCACTAGGGTGGGGCACGTCCAAGGCAAGTCCAAATGGTCTAGTAAGCACTAGGGTGGGGCACGTCCAAGGCAAGTCCAAATGGTCTAGTAAGCACTAGGGTGGGGCACGTCCAAGGCAAGTCCAAATGGTCTAGTAAGCACTAGGGTGGGGCACGTCCAAGGCAAGTCCAAATGGTCTAGTAAGCACTAGGGTGGGGCACGTCCAAGGCAAGTCCAAATGGTCTAGTAAGCACTAGGGCGGGGCACGTCCAAGGCAAGTCCAAATGGTCTAGTAAGCACTAGGGCGGGGCACGTCCAAGGCAAGTCCAAATGGTCTAGTAAGCACTAGGGTGGGGCACGTCCAAGGCAAGTCCAAATGGTCTAGTAAGCACTAGGGTGGGGCACGTCCAAGGCAAGTCCAAATGGTCTAGTAAGCACTAGGGTGGGGCACGTCCAAGGCAAGTCCAAATGGTCTAGTAAGCACTAGGGTGGGGCACGTCCAAGGCAAGTCCAAATGGTCTAGTAAGCACTAGGGCGGGGCACGTCCAAGGCAAGTCCAAATGGTCTAGTAAGCACTAGGGCGGGGCACGTCCAAGGCAAGTCCAAATGGTCTAGTAAGCACTAGGGCGGGGCACGTCCAAGGCAAGTCCAAATGGTCTAGTAAGCACTAGGGTGGGGCACGTCCAAGGCAAGTCCAAATGGTCTAGTAAGCACTAGGGCGGGGCACGTCCAAGGCAAGTCCAAATGGTCTAGTAAGCACTAGGGCGGGGCACGTCCAAGGCAAGTCCAAATGGTCTAGTAAGCACTAGGGCGGGGCACGTCCAAGGCAAGTCCAAATGGTCTAGTAAGCACTAGGGTGGGGCACGTCCAAGGCAAGTCCAAATGGTCTAGTAAGCACTAGGGTGGGGCACGTCCAAGGCAAGTCCAAATGGTCTAGTAAGCACTAGGGTGGGGCACGTCCAAGGCAAGTCCAAATGGTCTAGTAAGCACTAGGGTGGGGCACGTCCAAGGCAAGTCCAAATGGTCTAGTAAGCACTAGGGTGGGGCACGTCCAAGGCAAGTCCAAATGGTCTAGTAAGCACTAGGGTGGGGCACGTCCAAGGCAAGTCCAAATGGTCTAGTAAGCACTAGGGTGGGGCACGTCCAAGGCAAGTCCAAATGGTCTAGTAAGCACTAGGGTGGGGCACGTCCAAGGCAAGTCCAAATGGTCTAGTAAGCACTAGGGTGGGGCACGTCCAAGGCAAGTCCAAATGGTCTAGTAAGCACTAGGGTGGGGCACGTCCAAGGCAAGTCCAAATGGTCTAGTAAGCACTAGGGTGGGGCACGTCCAAGGCAAGTCCAAATGGTCTAGTAAGCACTAGGGTGGGGCACGTCCAAGGCAAGTCCAAATGGTCTAGTAAGCACTAGGGTGGGGCACGTCCAAGGCAAGTCCAAATGGTCTAGTAAGCACTAGGGTGGGGCACGTCCAAGGCAAGTCCAAATGGTCTAGTAAGCACTAGGGTGGGGCACGTCCAAGGCAAGTCCAAATGGTCTAGTAAGCACTAGGGTGGGGCACGTCCAAGGCAAGTCCAAATGGTCTAGTAAGCACTAGGGTGGGGCACGTCCAAGGCAAGTCCAAATGGTCTAGTAAGCACTAGGGTGGGGCACGTCCAAGGCAAGTCCAAATGGTCTAGTAAGCACTAGGGTGGGGCACGTCCAAGGCAAGTCCAAATGGTCTAGTAAGCACTAGGGTGGGGCACGTCCAAGGCAAGTCCAAATGGTCTAGTAAGCACTAGGGTGGGGCACGTCCAAGGCAAGTCCAAATGGTCTAGTAAGCACTAGGGTGGGGCACGTCCAAGGCAAGTCCAAATGGTCTAGTAAGCACTAGGGTGGGGCACGTCCAAGGCAAGTCCAAATGGTCTAGTAAGCACTAGGGTGGGGCACGTCCAAGGCAAGTCCAAATGGTCTAGTAAGCACTAGGGTGGGGTACGTCCAAGGCAAGTCCAAATGGTCTAGTAAGCACTAGGGTGGGGCACGTCCAAGGCAAGTCCAAATGGTCTAGTAAGCACTAGGGTGGGGCACGTCCAAGGCAAGTCCAAATGGTCTAGTAAGCACTAGGGTGGGGCACGTCCAAGGCAAGTCCAAATGGTCTAGTAAGCACTAGGGTGGGGCACGTCCAAGGCAAGTCCAAATGGTCTAGTAAGCACTAGGGTGGGGCACGTCCAAGGCAAGTCCAAATGGTCTAGTAAGCACTAGGGTGGGGCACGTCCAAGGCAAGTCCAAATGGTCTAGTAAGCACTAGGGTGGGGCACGTCCAAGGCAAGTCCAAATGGTCTAGTAAGCACTAGGGCGGGGCACGTCCAAGGCAAGTCCAAATGGTCTAGTAAGCACTAGGGCGGGGCACGTCCAAGGCAAGTCCAAATGGTCTAGTAAGCACTAGGGCGGGGCACGTCCAAGGCAAGTCCAAATGGTCTAGTAAGCACTAGGGTGGGGCACGTCCAAGGCAAGTCCAAATGGTCTAGTAAGCACTAGGGTGGGGCACGTCCAAGGCAAGTCCAAATGGTCTAGTAAGCACTAGGGCGGGGCACGTCCAAGGCAAGTCCAAATGGTCTAGTAAGCACTAGGGCGGGGCACGTCCAAGGCAAGTCCAAATGGTCTAGTAAGCACTAGGGCGGGGCACGTCCAAGGCAAGTCCAAATGGTCTAGTAAGCACTAGGGCGGGGCACGTCCAAGGCAAGTCCAAATGGTCTAGTAAGCACTAGGGCGGGGCACGTCCAAGGCAAGTCCAAATGGTCTAGTAAGCACTAGGGTGGGGCACGTCCAAGGCAAGTCCAAATGGTCTAGTAAGCACTAGGGCGGGGCACGTCCAAGGCAAGTCCAAATGGTCTAGTAAGCACTAGGGCGGGGCACGTCCAAGGCAAGTCCAAATGGTCTAGTAAGCACTAGGGTGGGGCACGTCCAAGGCAAGTCCAAATGGTCTAGTAAGCACTAGGGCGGGGCACGTCCAAGGCAAGTCCAAATGGTCTAGTAAGCACTAGGGCGGGGCACGTCCAAGGCAAGTCCAAATGGTCTAGTAAGCACTAGGGTGGGGCACGTCCAAGGCAAGTCCAAATGGTCTAGTAAGCACTAGGGCGGGGCACCAATTGTTGTGTCTTTTTGTGTAAAGGCCTATGATCAGTGCTGCTGTGTGCCACCGTAAAAACAACCACTAAGACCAAAGTGTTCCTGACCTGTTACTTACCTGTCAATCAATAAGCAATCAATAAAAGAGCGGTGAAGTCCACCTCATGTAAACACAGGCTGTATCTGCTTGATTATCTTCTCCCTGATAGATATGGAGCTCTCTAAAATACACTCTTCCTCCTGGATTTAAATATACAATCAACCAATACCCTAGACTAGAGTCTGACTGACACAGAACTATACCCTAGACTAGAGTCTGACTGACACAGAACTATACCCTAGACTAGAGTCTGACTGACACAGAACTATATCCTAGACTAGAGTCTGACTGACACAGAACTATATCCTAGACTAGTCTGAATGACACAGAACTATACCCTAGACTAGAGTCTGACTGACACAGAACTATACCCTAGACTAGAGTCTGACTGACACAGAACTATACCCTAGACTAGTCTGAATGACACAGAACTATACCCTAGACTAGAGTCTGACTGACACAGAACTATACCCTAGACTAGAGTCTGACTGACACAGAACTATATCCTAGACTAGTCTGAATGACACAGAACTATATCCTAGACTAGTCTGAATGACACAGAACTATACCCTAGACTAGAGTCTGACTGACACAGAACTATACCCTAGACTAGAGTCTGACTGACACAGAACTATATTCTAGACTAGTCTGAATGACACAGAACTATACCCTAGACTAGAGTCTGACAGACACAGAACTATACCCTAGACTAGAGTCTGACTGACACAGAACTATACCCTAGACTAGAGTCTGACAGACACAGAACTATATCCTAGACTAGTCTGAATGACACAGAACTATACCCTAGACTAGAGTATGACTGACACAGAACTATACCCTAGACTATCGTCTGACTGACACAGAACTATACCCTAGACTAGTCTGACTGACACAGAACTATACCCTAGACTAGTCTGAATGACACAGAACTATACCCTAGACTATCGTCTGACTGACACATAACTATACCCTAGACTAGTCTGAATGACACAGAACTATACCCTAGACTAGAGTATGACTGACACAGAACTATACCCTAGACTTGAGTCTGACTGACACAGAACTATACCCTAGACTAGAGTATGACTGACACAGAACTATACCCTAGACTAGTCTGACTGACACAGAACTATACCCTAGACTAGAGTCTGACTGACATAGAACTATACCCTAGACTAGAGTCTGACTGACACAGAACTATACCCTAGACTAGAGTCTGACAGACACAGAACTATACCCTAGACTAGTCTGAATGACACAGAACTATACCCTAGACTAGAGTCTGACTGACACAGAACTATACCCTAGACTAGAGTCTGACTGACACAGAACTATACCCTAGACTAGAGTCTGACTGACACATAACTATATCCTAGACTAGTCTGAATGACACAGAACTATACCCTAGACTAGAGTCTGACTGACACAGAACCATATCCTAGACTAGTCTGAATGACACAGAACTATACCCTAGATTAGAGTCTGACTGACACAGAACTATACCCTAGACTAGAGTCTGACAGACACAGAACTATACCCTAGACTAGAGTCTGACTGACACAGAACTATACCCTAGACTAGAGTCTGACAGACACAGAACTATATCCTAGACTAGTCTGAATGACACAGAACTATACCCTAGACTAGAGTATGACTGACACAGAACTATACCCTAGACTATCGTCTGACTGACACAGAACTATACCCTAGACTAGTCTGACTGACACATAACTATACCCTAGACTAGTCTGAATGACACAGAACTATACCCTAGACTATCGTCTGACTGACACAGAACTATACCCTAGACTAGTCTGACTGACACAGAACTATACCCTAGACTAGTCTGAATGACACAGAACTATACCCTAGACTAGAGTATCACTGACACAGAACTATACCCTAGACTTGAGTCTGACTGACACAGAACTATACCCTAGACTAGAGTATGACTGACACAGAACTATACCCTAGACTAGTCTGACTGACACAGAACTATACCCTAGACTAGAGTCTGACTGACACAGAACTATACCTTAGACTAGAGTCTGACTGACACAGAACTATACCCTAGACTTGAGTCTGACTGACACAGAACTATACCCTAGACTAGAGTATGACTGACACAGAACTATACCCTAGACTAGTCTGAATGACACAGAACTATACCCTAGACTATCGTCTGACTGACACAGAACTATACCCTAGACTAGAGTCTGACTGACACAGCACTATTCCCTAGACTAGTCTGAATGACACAGAACTATACCCTAGACTAGAGTCTGACTGACACAGAACTATACCCTAGACTAGAGTCTGACTGACACAGAACTATACCCTAGACTAGTCTGACTGACACAGAACTATACCCTTGACTAGAGTCTGACTGACACAGAACTATACCCTAGACTAGAGTCTGACTGACACAGAACCAGTGTCCACACCCAACACAGTTGGTGACTTGCGACCTTGCTGGTCCCAGACAACAGTCAGAATCTTCTCATCTCTAAGAAAGGCACAGTGAGCATCAGCATCAAAAGAATCCAATAGATGTTCTGGACCCAGATTCACAGAACACTTCTAACACAAAAATGTAAGAAGCTCCTTAATAAAGAAAGAAAGTTCATAAGACAGTTTGTAAGTGCAATTCCTTAACAATATCTTAAGATTTCATTTTTTTCTTACGGACTTCTCAAATATCTTCTTGCGAACTTCTTAACAATCTTCTTAAGATGATTGCCACTAGGCAACCAATCTAGCTAGTAATGACAATCATCCTAGCATATTTCATACTGAGATTACTGTTCTAAAACATGTTCATCGGTTGAAAACAACCAATACTGATAGTTTCATATGAAGTTTGTGAATTAATTAAACATGCTCAATTGCTTTCATTAGCTTAATCTCTCACTGCCCTGAGTTTAAGACAAGGGTTTAGGTATCTTGGAATTAAAAATGTTTCCAAGAAGAAATCCAAGAACATTATTTTCAAGAATCAAATTTCTTCGCAACTTTTTCCTTAGGAAGAAACTTGAGAACATTTCCAATAACTTTATTGAGGAATACACATTAAGTATAACTTAAGGAAAAAATTGCACTTAAGAATACATTTCTTCTTAATAAGGTTTTGTGAATCTGGGCTCTAGACTCCGGAGTTGTGACTTTTCAGTGGCTAACCATTTATATAACCAATAATGCAAAAGAAAGCAAGAAAACTTCAACATGTCAGCAATCACCAAAGCTGCTTATCCATGAAAAACACTTTGTCACCTTATTAGCTCATTCGGTATGAAAGCCTCTTTGCTAAACTTCTCCTTAAATGAACATTTAAGACTTTATTAAGCAGCGGAGAAGTCATGCAGCTTAGACCTCTCTATGGCTCTACCTCGTGTGGTTAGCTGGCAGAGATGCTATTCTGATTAGTGCTGTTTAAAGGCAATGTGTGTGTGTGTGTGAGAGAGAGAAAGTGTACATGCTTTCCTACATTATCAGGATCACAATGTCCTGACAACTCACCAGAATGTTCTGACAAGGTAGGAAAACAAGATTAAAAAATGTATTGTTCAAATGCTATTTTAGGCTTAAGGGTTAGGTTTAGGGTTTGGGGTTAAGGTTAGGGTTAAGGTTAGGGTTAGGTTTAGGGGTTAAGGTTAGCGTTCGGTTTAGGTTAAGGGTAAGAGTTAGTAGGATTTTGAATGGGAATAAAATAGTCCCTGAAAATTCACGAAAACAAGACTGTGTGCGCGTGCATGCAAGCACAGATTCAAACGCACGTGAAATAGGATGCCTAAATGTGAGTGTGTGTATGTGAGTGAGCATTTGGGTGTGTGTAAGAACACTAGTCAGTTAGCTACAGTAGCTGTCAACACTGGTTAGACTCTCAACGGACACCAGGGTCCACAACAGAGATGCTGCTAGCCTGCTACTGTACCAACCAACACTAAGGTGGGTACACAGCTATACCAGAGCCTTAGGCAGTTAAGTTACATTTGATACTGTAATACTGTGTATTGTATAATAACTTGGTGTTAGTTTGTCTAGCTCATTTGAACTGATCCATGATCTGCTTGTATATAACCTCGTTATTGTTTTTATTGTGTTACTATTTCCTTTTCTATTTAGCAAATATTTGTCTTACTTTTTAACTTTGTAATGTTGGGAATGGGCTCGTAAGTAAGCATTTTCCTGTAGTCTACACCAGCTGTATTCGGCGCATGTGACCAATAAACTTTGATTTGACTTGTCCTTTCATATTTATAAAGGATGGTAAAGTGCTCAACTAAGTCATTGTGAATATATACCTCATATTTCATAGTTAGAAATGTGTCTACTTAGTCACTGTCTGGACAGTGTTAATAATCATACAAACAACAATGACTGACTGATAAGATGTTAGATTGTGTTTAATGACACTGGGGAAAAGAAGAGGAAGAAGAATTTGTGGATCCAGTTCTGTTTGATATATTGTTTACCAGATGAAATGCTTCCTTACCACTAATGGGGAAATTAAGTTGAGATTCAATTTAAAACTAAAAGTTGCACATGCTTATCAGTGGGTTGGTTATACATTTCAAAGCACAGCCATACAGTCTCTGTAGGTCTTTCAAGTACGCTATTGGCCACTCTTTCACTCAAATCACATCAAATCAAACTTTATTTGTCACATGCACCGAATACAACAAGTGTAGACTTTACCGTGAAATGCTAACTGACAAACCCTTAACCAACAGTGCAGTTCAAGAAAAGTTAAGAAAATATTTACCAAGTAGACTAAAATAAAAAGGAATACTAAAAAGTAACACAATAAGAATAACAATAATGAGGTTATATACAGGGGGCACCAGTACCGAGTCAGTTGCGGGGGTACAGGTTAGTTGAGGTAATTTGTACATGTAGGTGGGGTTGAAGTGACTATGCATAGATAATAAACAGCGAGTAGCAGCAGTGTGCAAAAGGGCGGGTGGGGGGTCAATGTAAATTGTCCCGTGGCGATTTTATTAATTGTTCAGCAGTTTAATGGCTTGGGGGTAGAAGCTGTTGAGGAGCCTCTTGGTCCTAGACTTGGCGCTCCGGTACTGCTTGCCGTGCGGTAGCAGAGACAACAGTCTTTCACTTGGGTGACTGGAGTCTTTGATGATTTTATGGGCTTTCCTCTGACACCGCCTAGTATATAGGTCCTGGATGGCAGGAAGCTTGGCCCCAGTGATGTACTGGGTCGTTCGCACTACCCTCTGTAGCGCCTTACGGTCAGATGCCGAGCAGTTGCCATAGCAGGTGGTGATGCAAAGGGTCAGGATGCTCTCGATGGTGTAGCTGTAGAACCTTTTGAGGATCTGGGGACTCATGCCAAATCTTTTCAGTCTCCTGAGGGGGAAAAGGTTTTGTCGTGCCCTCTTCACGAGTGTCTTGGTATGTTTGGACCATGATAGTTCGTTGATGATGTGGGCACCAAGGAACTTGAAACTATCGACCCGCTCCACTACAGCCCCGTTAATGTTAATGGGGGCCTGTTCGGCCGCCTTTTCCTGTAGTCCACGACCAACTCCTTTGTCTTGCTCACATTGAGGTTGAGGTTGTTGTCCTGGCACCACACTGCCAGTTTTCTGACCTCCTCCCTATAGGCCGTCTCATTGTTGTCGGTGATCAGGCCTACCACTGTTGTGTTGTCAGCACACTTAATGATGATGTTGGAGTCGTGTTTGGCCACGTAGTCGTGGGTGAACAAGGAATACAGGAGGGGACTAAGTACACACCCCTGAGGGGCCCCAGTGTTAAGGATCATCGTGGCAGACGTGTTGTTGCCTACTCTTACCACCTGGGGGCGGCCCATCAGGAAGTCCAGGATCCAGTTGCAGAGGGAGGTGTTTAGTCCCAGAGTCCTTAGCTTAGTGATGAGCTTCGTGGGCACTATGGTGTTGAACGCTGAGCTGTAGTCAATGAACAGCATTCTCACATAGGTGTTCCTTTTGTCCAGGTGAGAAAGGGCAGTGTGGAGTGCAATTGAGTTTGCGTCAACTGTGGATCTGTTGGGGCGGTATGCGAATTGCAGTGGGTCTAGGGTGTCCGGGAGGATGCTGTTGATGTGAGCCATGACCAGCCTTTCAAAGCACTTCATGGTTACTGACGTGAGTGCCACGGGGCGGTAATCATTTAGGCAGGTTATCTTCGCTTCCTTGGGCACAGGGACTATGGTGGTCTGCTTGAAACATGGTGGTATTACAGACTCAGTCAGGGAGAGGTTGAAAATGTCAGTGAAGACACTTGACAGTTGGTCCGCACATGCTTTGAGTACACGTCCTGGTAATCCGTCTGGCCCAGCGGCTTTGTGAATGTTGACCTGTTTAAAGGTTTTGTTCACATCGGCTACCGAGAGCATTATCACACAGTCATCCAGAACAGCTGGTGCTCTCGTGCATGCTTCAGTGTTCCTTGCCTCAAAGTGAGTATAAAAGGCATTTAGCTCGTCTGGTAGGCTCGTGTCACTGAGCAGCTCACATCTGGGTTTCCCTTTGTAATCTGCTATGAAGATGAAGATATATGCTGATTGAGAGGACTGAAGTGAGATTGTGGATATTTTTGATATGTACATAAATTGTTCAATTACTGTCATCTAAAAAATAAAGACAACTATATCCAAATTCACTAGTAATATTCTTCAGAATTCTGAATGACTGAAGTATTTTCATCGCAGTTTATTTTTCTTCAAGTTTTTCAAAACATCTTGAGCTACCTAGGAGAAAGTTCTTTAAACGGACTGTTCCATTTTGTTGTAATTATCTACCCTCATCTCTTTTTTTCCTGGAAAAAAAACAGTGTTTTCTGCCACAACAATAGGCCGTCATTAACTATAGTGGTGTTTTTCATGAACAACAGCAGCTGCCCAGTAGAGCAGAGGAATGCTAGCCCGCTGTGCTGAGGCGCTGTGTGCTAGCTTTGATGTGCGCTAACGATGGAGAACGGCGTAGAAGGTGGGTGGTTAGGATTACAGTAGGTTATGGTTAGGTTTAGTGGAGGGTGATTACAGCACAACAGTGCGAGGCAGAGGAGCACTGTACAGTACAGATGTAGAATCTTCATTTTCACCAGTTACAGCAGAAAAATAATCCCGCAGCAACAGGAAATGTGAATTATTACGTGGATTATAATTCGTGAACATTCTTGTAGGCGTTGATACATTTTTCTTTAGGGCAAATTTCAAAGTGGAAATTACAAACTTTAGAAGCCTTTTTAAAACTCAAATACACTACAAGTTTGTATTTCCTGCTGTGCAGGAAAATTCTCAGCAACAAAAGAGTGATCAAATTAAGATCCTACATCTGTACAGAGGAGGGGGGCCACCAATTGGAAAATCAAATTGACACAAAATTGGCACAAATGGTGGATTCAGAAATAGGGCAGACAGAAACAGAAACAGGTGAACATTCTTTGGATACAGGTATAACAAGGCAAAGTGACAAATAGATACAACATAATTGCACATTGGGTCATGACTTTCTTCAGAGAGTTGTGTTAGGAACGTGTGTTGTTTTTGGACATGCTGTTAATTCCTCAAGTCAAGCTATTATACAATACAGTGACACTCTCCTGAAGACTTAGGGTTAGTCCCAAATTGCATAATATTTCCTGTATAGTGCACTACTTTTGATCAGGGCCCAAAGGGTTCATTATATAGGGGATAAGGTGCCATTTGGGACAGAGTCTTTGAGGACTGTTTGTCTTTCAACAGAATCTAATACACTGTAGTAGCCCAATCAGGAGAGAGGGGATTCATTGTTACCGGGCAAGCTAGAGGCTGTGGAAAACACACAGTCATTCCCTACATAAAGGACTGCCAACTCCCACTTTAAAATAACCCAGTGTTGTTGTTACATGTCTCTCATAGCTCTAACCCCAGGGGCTCTAGTAGAATAATACAGCTAACCCTACCCTACCAGCCGTGCTATGCTATAGCCTCTCAGGGAGACAACTGTAGCTGTAGCTAGTGGGGTTCTGTCCTAAAATGGTACCCTATCCCTATAATAGTACACTACTTTTGACCAGAGCCCTATGGGGAACATAGGGTAATGTGTAAGCCACTTGGGACAGCAGAGCAGAGTACACCCATATGTCGTTTTCTCAGTCTAAAATCATATGTTTAACAGTTGTAAATAAAAGGAGCTTAGTCACCAGTTCTATCAAAGGAAGCATTGATGTGATAGGAAGTAAAAAATTGCCTACAGATTTACAGAAAGAAACGGTTGTGAGAAAATATTGTCATGTAGCATGAATGTATAGAAAAAATGTACAGTGGTAAGTCCCCTCATCAACACAGCCAACTAGCTATCCTTATTCTACTACAAATCAGTTACTGACACCGTTCTGCAAGCCATCCTTTACACTTCAGCTTCCCTTCATGATAAATTCTTCTGACTGACTCTTTTTCTGTCACTGGTCTCAGGGTTCAAATTAGCAGTCCAGCTGTCTAGAGCCCATCGGTCATCACTCAGTCCACACACACAGAATCAGCTGTCTGCAGGGTGGGTGTTTATCTCTATGAGGTTAAGCCTATCTATGAAGCATGTGGGACAGAATGACAGGAATGGACACTGTTCTCCTGAAGACAGGCTGGGAAGACCCAGGAAGGAAAACAATGATACTCCCCTTATGTAATCTACTGTTCTGTTCTGTACTGTACAGTTCAGTATGAGGCCAACTGTTTTCTGTATAGAAGACAAAACTAAAGATTCCTTCAATAGTGGATTAGATTACAGCAAGACAACAATACTGTAGGACATGGTGATAATGCTGATGCAGACAATCACTCAGACACACTCTCTCACACACATTCACTCAAACACACTATTTCACACACACAAATTCTCACAACTAATTTGGTCATGCGCAAATGCGGCCTTGCCAGATATTGTACAGTGGATAAACTGACTGGCTGACTGACTAGAACTGACTGACTCCTAGCTAGCTACCACTCTAGTTGAAGGCTTCTCTGGTACAATGGCCACAGTGTGTAGTCCAGACCAGCTCTGGAGAGAGCAGGGCGATCAGCCTGGAACAGAGTTAGCACTGTGACTGTGGCTGTGGCTGTCTCCCTCCTCTCCTCCACCCTCTCTAACCAACCATACCAGACCCACACACCTCTTCCCTCCATCACACCATCTATGATAGCCTCCTTTACTTCAACAATCTCCTCCCTCACCTCACCTCACCTCCCACTCCTCCTTTTCCTACAAACACATACGCAACACTCCACCCAAGATAATAATATACATTTTTACTCCTTCCTAGTCATCTGTTTCCATCTCACTTCCTAGATGTTATTCTTCCTGTCAGTAGGAAATGGTGACATAGCTCTCTCTCTCTATCTCTCTCTCTGGAAACCCCCACTGCCTGAGAGAGAAAGACAGAGAGAGAGATTAAGAGGAAGAAGAAGGTGAGAGTTCACAGTCATCTCAAAACAAGCATGTGCAGAAAGAGAGAGCTCAACAGGCTTGGAGAACCATTCCAGGTCATTTCATGCCATCAGATGTTTTATTCATTCAGAAGCCCCTCTTATGGGCAAAACATGAACTGCCAGTGATAACACATAACAGCTGTGTTTTTGCAAACTGGGTTAAATTGAGGTTGCCTGTGAACACTAAATTGTGAACACTAGATTGTGAACACCAGATTGTGAACAGTAGATATGCTTTGTTTCACTTTGTATTTCAGTTTGTTCCCAGGCCAAAATCCAACAAAACAAGCCGTGAATGAATTCCATACATTCCAGGAATATAGAGGAGACTTTAGGCAAAGATGTCCCATAATTCCAGGGTGTTTGAGATTATGATGATGATATCAGTCCTGTGGTCTAGTGGAGAATATCTCTACTGCACAGTTTCCCGCCACATGCAGGGACACAGTCACAAAGACGTGCACCACAAACGTACACACACGCATTCTCCCTGCCCACGCGTTCTCCCTGCCCACGCGTTCTCCCTGCCCACGCATCCTCCCTGCCCACGCGTTCTCCCTGCCCACGCGTTCTCCCTGCCCACGCGTCCTCCCTGCCCACGCGTTCTCCCTGCCCACGCGTTCTCCCTGCCCACGCGTTCTCCCTGCCCACGCGTTCTCCCTGCCCACGCGTTCTCCCTGCCCACGCGTCCTCCCTGCCCACGCGTTCTCCCTGCCCACGCGTTCTCCCTGCCCACGCGTTCTCCCTGCCCACGCGTTCTCCCTGCCCACGCGTTCTCCCTGCCCACGCGTTCTCCCTGCCCACGCGTTGTCCCTGCCCACGCGTTCTCCCTGCCCACGCGTTGTCCCTGCCCACGCGTTGTCCCTGCCCACGCGTTCTCCCTGCCCACGCGTTCTCCCTGCCCACGCATTCTCCCTGCCCACGCATTCTCCCTGCCCACGCATTCTCCCTGCCCACGCATTCTCCCTGCCCACGAATTCTCCGCAGGAGAGATGAAACTGCTCAGCCAATAGTAACTATCTTGGAAACAATAGTAATTAATCCCAGGCCAGAACATTGAGCACCCACTTCCTCTATAACTCAGTACTGTGTACACACCATGTGATGGTGGTGTATTCATTACCCTGGCAGTAATGGATGGAAGGCCAGGCAGGGGTAGGTCTGTGTGCCCGGCTGGCCAGCCTGTGATGGTGGTGTATTCATTACCCTGGCAGTAATGGATGAAAGGTCAGGCAGGGGTAGGTCTGTGTGCCCGGCTGGCCAGCCTGTGATGGTGGTGTATTCATTACCCTGGCAGTAATGGATGAAAGGTCAGGCAGGGGTAGGTCTGTGTGCCCGGCTGGCCAGCCTGTGATGGTGGTGTATTCATTACCCTGGCAGTAATGGATGGAAGGCCAGGCAGGGGTAGGTCTGTGTGCCCGGCTGGCCAGCCTGTGATGGTGGTGTATTCATTACCCTGGCAGTAATGGATGGAAGGCCAGGCAGGGGTAGGTCTGTGTGCCCGGCTGGCCAGCCTGTGATGGTGGTGTATTCATTACCCTGGCAGTAATGGATGGAAGGCCAGGCAGGGGTAGGTCTGTGTGCCCGGCCGGCCAGCCTGTGGTTGTGTGTGGGTGCTTCATTACGAGGCAGCTCCCTTTTATTAAAGCTCTCCTTTCTCTCCCTCATACAGCAGACTCACGCCTGGTCGGTTCCCATATCAGCCTTGCAAATCAGCAGTCTCATATAATCCTGCCCCCCGGCTACAAACTCCTCTCCTCTCCGCCTAGGAGTGGTTTATCCACTTTCCTGTACTTGATACAGAAGCGAATTGAGAAACTGAAAGAGGGACTACAGCTAGATATACAGCCGAGATAGACTGAGAGAAAGAAAAAGCTGTTTCTCACTGGTTTAACAGCCTGCTCAACCCCTGTGTGTGAAAAGAAATAAACGCTTTGCACAGAGAGTGCTCCATCTTTTGTCATATGGAACACTTGAGGCCTAAGCAGGGCTGGTCCCCCTGCCTCTCCACCCCCTCTACCCCCTCCTGCTCACCCCCCACCCCGCCCTCCAATTATTTTCCCTTTGTCACCACAGACATATTTGGCATGAGGGGGCTCATGATGGGGTAATCTCCCTGAGTCTGTCCTGAATCTCTGAAATCCCACGATAACACCCCACAGAAAATTCCCTGAGCTGTCAAAAATAGGCTGGAAAACTGTCTGCCCGGGAAAGGAAATCTGCCAGGTAGGTTGGAGGATTGCCATGGTAAATATACAACCAGCTGTTCTGTCCCAGCCAGCCCCCAGGACAATGTAAAGCATTCCCACAACTTCTCCTCAAGTCACACTCATAACAACACACTATAGAAAACATCTCAGTTGTCTGTCTGTTCTTCCAAGCAGTTCTTAGTTAACAAGACAACTATGTTGATCTACTTTGTAAAGAGTTGAGAGGAACAGTTACCATCAGAGCTGACAGTGTCTAGATGTCCAGGGTGTCCCCCCTGTCCTGTGTCTCTGTAGTCCACCCAGTTAATTCCTTCCAAACTGTCATAGTTGGACGTAGCGCTGTCCTCCACCGGTACCACTGTGAAATGGGGCATGTTTTCATCCGCTGGTTAGGCCCTGACGCTAATAATCCCCAGTATCTCCGGATAGGCTTTCAGCAGCTAGCGGTTAGCGCTGTCCTGCCAGCCTTGATCAGCCAGCTCAACTCCTAGGCAGTCAGTCAGTCCTACTAATCTCAGCAGCATTCCACTACCCTGCGCTCACTTCCTCTGAGCACATTACCATACCATAGCCCTGCCCCCTCTACCAGCCCCGGCCCCGACCAGGCCGGCCTCCTGGGCTGCTTGTGTGAATAAAAGAGGTGCTGCCTGTCATGTAGCCTGGGATACTCAGTCTGGCAGGGGAGGAGAGGACTCTGAGACACAGTCAGTGTCCCACTGTCGTCAGCACCACTGACTCATATCATATACTCAGTGGTCATATACTGAGAGAGGGGGAGAGAGGGAGACAGCAGGGAGACCCATTCCATGGCCATGTTGTTAATTTACTCTCTCCACACTGAACACTGTCTCTCTCACACACACACACACACACACACACACACACACACACACACACACACACACACACACACACACACACACACACACACACACACACACACACACACAGTCAGACAGACAAACAGTCCTCTGTGTATGTGGGTCTTTACCAAAACACACACACAACTCTGAGACGTGGCAGTTTGGAAAATAATCAAATAAACCACGTGTTTGTTTGAGAGAGAGAGAGCGAGAGAGAGAAAGAGACGACAGAAGGAGAGAGAGAGAGCGAGAGAGAAAAAGAGAGACAAGAGAGAGAGAGGGAGTGAGAGAGAGAGAAAGTGACGACAGAAAGAGAGAGAGAGAGAGAGAGAGAGAGAGAGAGAGAGAGAGAGAGAGAGAGAGAGAGAGAGAGAGAGAGAGAGAGAGAGAGAAAAAGAGAGACAAGAGAGAGAGAGGGAGTGAGAGAGAGAGAGAAAGTGTGTAACACAGCCCCTGTGTTTGGCATAAGCAGAGGAAAATATGACACAGTGAACTACCCAACTCTCCCCCTCCTATTCCTACAAACAACATAATGCTGATGTCATATCAGCCTTTGACCTGAGGAACAGACAGCAACATACTCTGTATTCTTAAACGGTATAGGCCTACGATATAAATGATTCTGCTTTCCTTTTAGGCATTATAGCTGTAATACAATACTGTAAAATTATACAGTACAATTACTGTATACAGTAAAATAAACATGAACGGAATCTTTACAACAGAATCTTTACAGCGTCTTTACCACAACGACCCAACCCAAAGCATCAGTAATAGACTGCAGCTTGAAGAAAAACCTCATGTGCTTTTATGTCTTTGGCACTCCTCTCTAAGGTCCTCTTTTATTTTCCAAATCTACCTTCAATGTAGTAAGCTTTACCCTACAGGCAATTCCACGGTAATGATGCTGAGAGTCCAATTTTTCACTTTAAAATGTATGTCAAACAAAAAACAATGATGATTACTAAACTTCGCATCTGCACTGTTCTTCAAATACATGTGTTTCTGTAAAATATTCTTGGGAAATTGTTAAAAGTCATCCTTGTGCATAAAGTTGTATGGTTTGTTAAACTTTGCAATCATTGTTTTTTGTTTGACATACATTTAAAGTGAAATGTAGGGTACTGTGACATTAAAGTAACAATGTAAATTATAGGCAAGAGAATGTTGGCCTCCTGTAAATATAAATAGCCTACTAATACATTTTTACCCATAATCCGGAACAGGCCATTTTAGTTGTCAGTTTCATGGCTTCTATTTAAGATATAAGGGGAACTAACCTTAAATAACCTAATCTCTTTCCTTCCCTCTTTCGCTGAAAAGTCCCCAGGAAGACAGATCATAGGGCCTACAGCGGCCTGTAATTACAGAGGCCCATTAAACGTCCTATTTTAAGTCATTTGAGCTCTACTCTTCTGCTCTCTTTGGACTTCTGGGGCCTCTGTAGAAAACAGTGTCAAAGTTGGTAGAGCATGGCACGTACAAGTTGCAATACCAGGGTTATGGGTTCAATTCTCATTGGGGTCACTCAAGACTCACCTGTACGGAAATGTTTGTGCTCACTCAATACTGTAAGTCACTTTGAATAAAAATATCTGCTAAACGGCACATATTATTATACTATGTAGTGGGTGTCATGGGTTTACATATTTACCCCCTTTTATCTTATTGCACAACAGCCAAAACTGACAGACTGTTTTCAGTTTATGGTTCACAGTTTATGGACTGTGTTTGGAAATGAAACAGTCTGACTTTCTTGTGTAATCCAGGCAATGCTGGCAATGTCACATATTGTACTTTGGCCTGCCTTGTAACAGTAACAATAATAAGCAGAACAGTTCAATATACAGTACATCATGTCTTTAAGTTCAATTCAGTAATACAGAATATGTTTCAATAGACCTTTTTGGGTCAAAATATCAGACCTGGGTCCAAATACTATTTCAAATATCTCAATTACTTTCACATACATTTGAAGTAAGTATTCAGATATATTTTATTTGAAAAGACAAGAAGTTGAAAATGTTTATGTACTTGGAAAGACACTTGGAAAGTGTTTGAAATACTCAAATACACTGATTGAAATATACTCCCATGCAGGTATTTGAAAATAGTATTTGAAATAAGTATTTGAAAATCCTGTCAAATACAATTTGGCAGACTTTTTGGTTTTTACAAGTAACCATTAAAATACTCAAATAAAAGTACTTGTTTTGGGCTGTGTATTTGAACATATTTTAAATACCAGATACTCAAATACATATGTATTTGAACCCAACTGCTAAATATACATTGACAAAAAATGACTGAGAATGAAAGCGGTGGTCCTTTGTAGAACATTCGGTAGCACTTTACTTTACAGCATGGAATAAAGTGATTACATGGAACAGTATGGTAACAAGTTAGTTACTCACAATTCATTCATTCAGTAGTATTACCCAGCCCTCTAAACTAATTGTCACCTCTGTGTCTCCCCAGCTCCCCATCAAACATTTCCCAGTTCTTCACACACTCTCACTCTCTCTCCAGTCTCCACTGACAGAAGCCTTTGACGTAGTAGAGGAGAGGTTTTTCCTAACTACTCGCCTACGTTGCATTTACCATGCCTGTCTTGGAGTGTAATTGCCACCGGGATGCCAGTGAAAGGCCATATAAGGCTTTGCCCCGGACTGCCCAGCCTCAGCCTGCCAAGCCCTAACCCAAGCCCCAGCCCCAGCCCCTGCTCCAGCCCCAGTCCCAGCCCCTGCTCCAGCCCCTGCTCCAGCCCCAGTCCCAGCCCCTGCTCCAGTCCCTGCTCCAACCCCTGCTCCAGTCCCAGTCCCAGCCCCAGTCCCAGCCCCAGCCCCAGCCCCTGCTCCAGTCCCAGTCCCAGCCCCAGTCCCAGCCCCTGCTCCAGCCCCAGCTCCAGCCCCAGTCCCAGCTCCAGCCCCAGTCCCAGCCCCTGCTCCAGCCCCAGTCCCTGCTCCAGCCCCAGTCCCTGCTCCAGTCCCAGCCCCTGCTCCAGTCCCAGCCCCAGCCCCTGCTCCAGTCCCAGCCCCAGTCCCAGCCCCAGCCCCAGCTCCAGTCCCAGTCCCTGCTCCAGCCCCTGCTCCACTCCCAGTCCCAGTCCCAGCCCCTGCTCCAGTCCCAGCTCCAGTCCCAGCCCCTGCTCCAGTCCCAGTCCCAGCCCCAGCCCCAGCTCCAGTCCCAGTCCCTGCTCCAGCCCCTGCTCCACTCCCAGTCCCAGCCCCAGCCCCTGCTCCAGCCCCTGCTCCAGTCCCAGCCCCTGCTCCAGCCCCAGTCCCAGTCCCAGTCCCAGCCCCAGTCCCAGCCCCTGCTCCAGTCCCAGCCCCAGCCCCAGTCCCAGCCCCAGTCCCAGCCCCTGCTCCAGCCCCTGCTCCAGTCCCAGTCCCAGCCCCAGCCCCTGCCCCAGTCCCAGCCCCTGCTCCAGCCCCTGCTCCAGTCCCAGTCCCAGCCCCTGCTCCAGTCCCAGCCCCAGTCCCAGCCCCTGCTCCAGCCCCTGCTCCAGTCCCAGTCCCAGCCCCTGCTCCAGCCCCTGCTCCAGTCCCAGTCCCAGCCCCAGTCCCAGCCCCTGCTCCAGTCCCAGTCCCTGCTCCAGCTCCAGTCCCAGTCCCAGCTCCAGTCCCAGCCCCAGTCCCAGCCCCAGTCCCAGCCCCTTCTCCAGCTCCAGTCCCAGTCCCAGCCCCAGCTCCAGTCCCAGTCCCAGTCCCAGTCCCAGTCCCAGCCCCTGCTCCAGCTCCAGTCCCAGTCCCAGCCCCTGCTCCAGTCCCTGCTCCAGTCCCAGCCCCTGCTCCAGCCCCAGCTCCTAGGCACAACCCCAGCTTCAGCCCACTGCTCACTGTGTACGGCACATTTCAAACTCATTCCACGGAGGGCCGAGTGTCTGCGGGTTTTTCGCTCCTTCCTTGTACTTGATTGATGAGGTCACTAATTAGTCAGGAACTCCCCTCACCTGGTTGTCTAGGACTTAATTGAAAGGAAAAAACAAAAACCAGCAGACACTAGGCCTCAATGGAATGACTTTGACACCCCTGGTGTACAGTAAGTGCAGCATCAGTGAACACTAGGCAGCAAAGCAGCCAGGGACAGACACACTCAGCTCGCCCACTCACAGTGACCCAGTCATGGGGAAAGAGTTCCTGTAAACAGGGGTCAGCTTGTGTACAGACATTCACAGCAGGAAGTGACTTGACTAAAGGAGCTGCTAGACATAGTTCTCCACTACACTATCTCTTGTATAGACCTAGTGTGGCATTTCCTCAGGGTAGAGCAGAGCTATGAAAGTGTGCTGTGTTGCAGATCAGGGGGTTAGAGCAAGGCCACTGTAAACTTATGGTTAGAGTGCAAACAGAAGCTTTGAACAAGCAGCAAAGCCATGTGTGGGAGATAATTGATCACACACGAAAGCATACTCTCGACACAATTTACTCTCACCTTTACTCACCTTTCTACATTTGATTTGGCAAACCCAAAAGCTCTTGATTAGTTGTCTGTGTCATCTTCTAGCACCCTCTTTTTGATAAATAACAAAGTACAGTACCTTGACAATCATGAATGAATTCTGTGCTAGACAGATATGTCTAAAGAAAGGCCCATACTAAAACAAACTATTGCTTATAGACAACAAAGGCTTGTTTTATCTTTAACAAGATTAAACAAACTCTGGGAATTATGTCATACAACTGACACTACCAACTGAGAAGTAAACTTCAAGCAACGTTTACCATGAGGTGAGACTAAAAAACAACTGTTCTGAACACACAAGTCTACGAGCCAGTGGGCAAATCTATTCAAAGTGGTCAAGAGCATTTCCCCCCAATAAGACTTCATCATTAACAGTAAACCTAGAGGTCAACACTAGGACTTCTACATCATTAACAGTAAACCTAGAGGTCAACAATAGGACTTCTACATCATTAACAGTAAGCCTAGAGGTCAACAATAGGACTTCTACATCATTAACAGTAAGCCTAGAGGTCAACAATAGGACTTCTACATCATTAACAGTAAACCTAGAGGTCAACAATACTACTTCTACATCATTAACAGTAAGCCTAGAGGTCAACAATACTACTTCTACATCAGTAACAGTAAGCCTAGAGGTCAACACTAGGACTTCTACATCATTAACAGTAAACCTAGAGGTCAACACTAGGACTTCTACATCATTAACAGTAAGCCTAGAGGTCAACACTAGGACTTCTACATCATTAACAGTAAGCCTAGAGGTCAACACTAGGACTTCTACATCATTAACAGTAAGCCTAGAGGTCAACACTAGGACTTCTACATCATTAACAGTAAACCTAGAGGTCAACAATAGGACTTCTACATCATTAACAGTAAGCCTAGAGGTCAACACTAGAACTTCTACATCATTAACAGTAAGCCTAGAGGTCAACACTAGGACTTCTACATCATTAACAGTAAGCCTAGAGGTCAACAATAGGACTTCTACATCATTAACAGTAAGCGTCAACACTAGGACTTCTACATCATTAACAGTAAGCCTAGAGGTCAACACTAGGACTTCTACATCATTAACAGTAAGCCTAGAGGTCAACACTAGGACTTCTACATCATTAACAGTAAGCCTAGAGGTCAACAATAGGACTTCTACATCATTAATAGTAAACCTAGAGGTCAACAATAGGACTTCTACATCATTAACAGTAAGCCTAGAGGTCAACAATAGGACTTCTACATCAGTAACAGTAAGCCTAGAGGTCAACAATACTACTTCTACATCATTAACAGTAAGCCTAGAGGTCAACACTAGGACTTCTACATCATTAACAGTAAGCCTAGAGGTCAACACTAGGACTTCTACATCATTAACAGTAAGCCTAGAGGTGAACAATAGGACTTCTACATCATTAACAGTAAACCTAGAGGTCAACAATAGGACTTCTACATCATTAACAGTAAGCCTAGAGGTCAACAATAGGACTTCTACATCAGTAACAGTAAGCCTAGAGGTCAACAATACTACTTCTACATCATTAACAGTAAGCCTAGAGGTCAACACTAGGACTTCTACATCATTAACAGTAAGCCTAGAGGTCAACACTAGGACTTCTACATCATTAACAGTAAGCCTAGAGGTCAACAATAGGACTTCTACATCATTAACAGTAAGCCTAGAGGTCAACAATAGGACTTCTACATCATTAACAGTAAGCCTAGAGGTCAACAATAGGACTTCTACATCAGTAACAGTAAGCCTAGAGGTCAACAATACTACTTCTACATCATTAACAGTAAGCCTAGAGGTCAACACTAGGACTTCTACATCATTAACAGTAAGCCTAGAGGTCAACACTAGAACTTCTACATCATTAACAGTAAGCCTAGAGGTCAACACTAGGACTTCTACATCATTAACAGTAAGCCTAGAGGTCAACACTAGGACTTCTACATCATTAACAGTAAGCCTAGAGGTCAACACTAGGACTTCTACATCATTAACAGTAAGCCTAGAGGTCAACAATAGGACTTCTACATCAGTAACAGTAAGCCTAGAGGTCAACAATAGGACTTCTACATCATTAACAGTAAGCCTAGAGGTCAACACTAGGACTTCTACATCATTAACAGTAAGCCTAGAGGTCAACACTAGGACTTCTACATCATTAACAGTAAGCCTAGAGGTCAACAATAGGACTTCTACATCATTAACAGTAAGCCTAGAGGTCAACAATAGGACTTCTACATCATTAACAGTAAGCCTAGAGGTCAACACTAGGACTTCTACATCATTAACAGTAAGCCTAGAGGTCAACAATAAGACTTCTACATCATTAACAGTAAGCCTAGAGGTCAACAATAAGACTTCTACATCATTAACAGTAAGCCTAGAGGTCAACACTAGGACTTCTACATCATTAACAGTAAGCCTAGAGGTCAACACTAGGACTTCTACATCATTAACAGTAAGCCTAGAGGTCAACAATAAGACTTCTACATCATTAACAGTAAGGCTAGAGGTCAATCGGTGTTTAGTGTAAACCCCATGTCACAACTTTAAGTTAAAGATGCAGTCTGGGATCTTAAGCACAACAAATTTGTAACATATTGTATGAATTGGATTCCTAACATAATATACGAATTGCAAAAACAATTCTACAACATGTCATATGAAATGGATGACGTAATACACAATTGGATGACGTACTGTAGTACCTAAACGTGAGCACTACTTTCAAAACTACTGTCTGAAATTATACAAAAGTTCTGGAGCATCACTTGAATGTTACGTGAGCGTTACTAACCCATTGATCAAAATGTTGTTCATTGTTATTCTCGCCATTCTCCACCCCCGACTCCTAATTGGTCAATGGTCACTGCGGACATAGGAAAGCAATTGCATACTCCTCAAGTCCTCTCTCCTTGCCTCCTTCTCAAAACTCATTGGAGGCGAAGGTCAGAGGGGCGGGACCTCTGGCATTCTCATCCAATGGGTTTTGAGAAGGAGATGAGGAGAGAGGAAAGAGGACGCAATGAGTATGCAATTGAGATATTCCCATAGTCTGCTGCCAGAACAAAAAACAGATGCGCAGTTCTAAATTAACCACTAGATGGAGGCCTTTACATACACTTTATCATGTTAAACCATTCGTCTGTCAGAGAAGAAAGGAAGAAAGGGTTTACTCACTCAACCACAGAGTATCTTTGACTCAACTCAACATGTATAGCAGTTAGATAGTAATATTTTATTGAACTAGAAAATCTGGGACTTTTAAGAGGAACTTACCAATATGACCAATAACGCTCCTCGTTGACATTACAGAGCAGTGCAGTCAGGAGCTGATAATGAACAATAGATGGAGATCATGGTGTTATCCAGTATTAATATGTTTCATTCAGTAAAGAGTTATTGATAACATAACACAGCCTGGGGAAATTACTATTCAAAAGACTGGGAATCTAGGAAAGGTCTAAATGTCACTGGATCATATTGGTTGTCATTGTTTTCTTAAATGAAATGGAACCTATAGTTCAACATACAATACATAAGAGAAAGTCATGACAAAAGTAACAGGTCTACATCATAGCTGTGATTTGTCAGTTGATAACTGTCAACATGATGTCTGTTGCCCTAGAACGATGCATGAAGAGTGTCTACTACCCAGATGCAATTTCTCTATCTCCATCTCTCTCTCTCACACACACACCTCCAGATGAATGATGGGAACCAGGGCGCTTCATTAAAAGCCTGCTGTTAGACAGACCGTGATTGCCAGCTGTGATTTCCACCTTCAATTGGATTTAACCTTTTCAAATGTACAGAGCCCATTTAATTTTAATAACAATTAAAATCAATTAAATCACATTGTTGTTGTCTTGTCTGGTGTTGTTTTTCTCCTACTCTCTCTCTCTCCCTCTCTCTCTTTCTCAGTCTGTTCTGCATCTCTCTCAATATTGCCGTATCCATTCCAACCCTACCCGGGGGTAAACCTGTCTGGTTAGATTGCAGGCGATCAGTGTTTGTAATCGGGTTTGGTCTCCTCTCCTGCAGAGATGTGGCTGGTCATTGGGGCTGTGGCTGGACCGAGCGGTCAGACAGATGAGAGGCCTCAGTGCTGGCCAGAGCCATAAAGAAAAGGTCATCCCTGACAGCAACAACAGGCTAATTGACACGCTGCAATTGAATGGCTTTTATTTATCTCACCAGGTAGGTAGGAGGAGTCAGATGGGCGCGTGTTCTCCTTTGCGCTGACGGCTTAATAATACAGACAACAAACTCTGAAAGATGAACTTATGTGTGTTTCACCCTTTTCATGCCTGGAGGTTCCCACTAAGAACATATGTGCCGAGTGACTCTCAATCAATCTAGATGGGTGCTATAGACTGTAAGTAGTAGGACCCTCCCTTGATTGTAAAGGACAGTGACCTAGTGTCTATCTGAGTGTATACACGTGTTGATTCATGTGTTGATATTTAAGATGGAGCCTAGGAGGTGCTGTACATCTATGCCCCCCTACAGAGTCCACCACCCCCCAGTCAGGCATTGCACATAGAGGTGTGACATAGAGTCACCTCAAAAATGATTGACACCCTTGATAAAGATAAGCAAAAAAGACTGTATAAAATAAATGATATAAATACTGAGCTATATTGTACGCTCAACAAACATTTTAAAATTATATAATTTTTTACTAATACAATTGCTCAGGAAATATATTTTGTTTAACAAAATAATCAATAAAATAATTCTCTAAAAAAATTCTGGGAGCATACACTGAGTGTACAAAACATTAAGAACAGCTGCTGTTTCCATGACAGACAGACCCGGTGAATCCAGTGTGAAAGCTATGATCCCTTATTGATCCACTTCAATCAGTGTAGATGAAGGGGAGGAGACGCTGGGAAATTGTGTGCCGCCCCATGGGTCTCCCGGTCGCGGCCAGCTGCGACAGAACATGGACTCGAACCCAGAATCTCTAGCGGCACAGCTAGCACTGCGATGCAGTGCCCTAGAACACCACGCCACTCGGGAGGCCCTCAACAGTTTTTGATAGTATTTTGTTTGCCAAATAATTTTGGAGTTGACTGTATCTGTAGGGTCTTCTTGCTCTTCCAGCTGACACCCAGTCACCCTTGGCTGTAACATGGCTGACTCTGGCACAGTTCCCCCAGTTTACCGTTCAGCCCTCTGGGAGTTTCAGGGAGTGTCTCAACACCACATTGTTGGCACTTACTAGTTCCTCCAGTTAGCTTAAACTGGCAGATGACATCTTGTTGATTTTCTCAATTCTATTATTTTCTCAAAAAATAACGGTTTTCCAGAATAATAACAAAGTTCTGGGCAAAGAAAAATATTTTTGAACATCAATGGTCAACCAACCGATATTTGGTTGTGCACGGTTGTTTTCCAACTCATTGTATAATTTCACAACCCTGGGATAGAGTGTGTGTGATTTGTTTCCAGACATCTGGAGCGGGATAGAGAGTTTTTCTGAGCTCTAGCTCAAGTGTGGGTCAGCTTGCTCTTTGGTTGGAAAAGAGGATCCATAATGGGGTGAAAGTGGCCAGAGAAGGTGGGAGACAGCTGGGAGAGGAAGGTTTGTTAGGTTATGGTACGAAACCTAACTAGCCTACGGATATTGTTGCACTCGCTTTCTGTAGGGGTCCTAGGCCTCGTTACATGGTAACGAGAAATCAGCGTATGCGCCTAGGTGTTGAAGATACATGTGCCCAGGGAGACAGCAACCTAAACTTGGTCCAGGGCCAGCTCTGTCTACCTTGACCTCTTGGTTGGCCAGTCAAAGCAGATTATTATTTGTTCACATGGTGAGGAAACATAAATATGTACAAAAGGGAAACAACAGGCATGCCCAAACTAAAGACTATAAAACCAACAAAGGGCCTCCTGCCCACCAAACCAACCAGCAGCCTCACGGCTCTCCAAGCAGGCACTCTGGCTGATTATTGATTACATGTCTGATTACTGAGCACAGACACAGGTCGCCTTCCCCTGCTCAGACATTGCATCCATCAACCAATGGTTGTGTGCCATCGACTGTGCCAGTCGGGCACCAGATTGCTACAACATATGATGTGGTTAGCTGATACGTAAAATAGCTATGCAGGCGTTGTAAGATCTGACATGTGTCAGCAACATCTGGGCAGAGGAAGGCGCCCGCACTGTAAACACCAACCCATGTCCCCTTGTCAATCAATCTTATTGTTTGATTGATAGGAAATGGAAGTCGATTTATAGGATATTCTGCTTGATTACCATGGAATTATTCATAAATTTGCTAGATTTTTTATTTTTTTTATTTTGGGGAAGTGGTAAATTAGGCTTTACACCGATTTATCAATCACTCTAACCATCTTTTCTCTGTGACGCCAAATAGCATTCCACACCAACCAATAAACCCTGCTTCAAATTAGTTACACAGCTGATCCTATTGTCACTACGAAGAGCTTTTGTGCATCTCTGATTGGTGATTCATTTGTATGTCTCTTAGAAGCAGCTGAAACTGGATGAAAAGTCCTATTATTAATTGTCGATTGATCAAATGACAGTTGTAGGGAGGTTTTTCTTCTCACTGTGTGGGTGGGTATCTGACTCAGTAAGACTTAACATTGCTGGGGTACTTAAATCTCTTCACATCTGTAGGTCACACGGAGAGGCTTATAGGCACAAAGGAAATTCACCAAAATATGAACCAGAGGATTTGTAAAAGAAGCTGAAGTGTAAAGTAGAGTATGATGTTTGAGACAGAGTGTTTAGAGCCAACACACACATCCTAAGGAGCCCCTCAGAAATCTAATTTGACCTGACTGCTTGTGCCATTCTCCTGGTATGATGATTACCCAGCCAATGACAGCTTGCACTAGGTCTCGTCAGGCACATTGTGTACTTCCATAGATCAGGGCCTAAATTATAAAATGTGCTCAGCGTGGAGTCAGTTCTTCAAAGTGAGGACATACCATTTAGAACATGTGCATACGCATCTACTGTATATAAAATAAATCACATATAGACTACCGGTCAAAAGTTTGGACACACCTACTCATTCAAGGGTTTTTCTTTCTTTTTTACTATTTTCTACACTGCAGAATAATAGTGAAGACATCAAAACTATGAAATAACACATATGGAATCATGTAGTAACCAAAAAAAAGCGTTAAACAAATCAATATATATTTTATATTTGAGATTCTTCAAAGTAGCCACTATTTGCCTTGACGACAGCTTTGCACACACTTGACCGGTAGTGTAAATGAATACATTATAACACATTTTATTTGTAAATCTAATTCAAAATCAAAAGAAAATGCACATTTCCACATCATGTTCTGTTAAAAAATTACAATATTAGCGTAAATTTCACACAATGATCAAATCTATGCATGAGAACATTTTAGAAATTATAGAATTCTATAAACAAGATTTTCAAACCCAACCCAACCACCTACTGGAGAAATACTAAAAGAGCAAATGTTCTATAACCTGTAGGTAGGTAGGACTGGGTTCTGAACAGAGAGTTCAGAGCTTCTGCTCTTTTATATAACCTGTATGGAATATGGCATATACAGTTGAAGTCGGAAGTTTACATACACCTTAGCCAAATACATTTAAACTCAGTTTTTCCACAATTCCTGATATTTAATCCAAGTAAAGATGCCCTGTCTTAGGTCAGTTAGGATCACCACTTCATTTTAAGAATGTGAAATGTCAGAATGATAGTAGAGAGAATTATTTATTTCAGCTTTTATTTCTTTCATCACATTCCCAGTGGGTTAGAAGTTTACATTCACTCAATTAGTATTTGGTAGCATTGCCTTTCAATTGTTTACCTTGGGTCAAACATTTCGAGTAGCCTTCCACAAGCTTCCCACAATAAGTTGGGTGAATTTTGGCCCATTCCTCCTGACAGAGCTGGTGTAACTGAGGCAGGTTTGTAGGCGTCCTTGCTCGCACAGGCTTTTTCAGTTCTGCCCACAAATGTTCTATAGGATTGAGGTCAGGGCTTTGTGATGGCAACTCCAATACCTTGACTTTGTTGTCCTTAAGCCATTTTGCCACAACTTTGGAAGTATGCTTGGGGTCATTGTCCATTTGGAAGACCCATTTGCGACCAAGCTTCAACTTCCTGACAGATGTCTTGAGATGTTGCTTCAATATATCCACATCATTTTCCTCCCTCATGATGCCATCTATTTTGTGAAGTGCAGCAGTCCCTCCTGCAGCAAAGCACCCCCACAACATGATGCTGCCACCCCATGCTTCACGGTTGGGATGGTGTTCTTCGGCTTGCAAGCATCCCCCTTTTTCTTCCAAACATAATGATGTTCATTATGGCCAAACAGTTCTATTTTTGTTTCATCAGACCAGAGGACATTTCTCCAAAAAGTACAATCTTTGTCCCCATGTGCAGTTGCAGACCGTAGTCTGGCTTTTTTTATGGTGGTTTTGGAGCAGTGGCTTCTTCTTTGCTCAGTGGGAAGTGTTTTACTGTGGATATAGATACTTTTGTACCTGTTTCCTCCAGCATCTTCACAAGGTCCTTTGCTGTTGTTCTAGGATTGATTTGCACTTTTCGCATCAAAGTACGTTCATCTCTAGGAGACAGAACGCGTCTCCTCCTGAGCGGTATGATGGCTAAACTTCCCACTTCAACTGTACTTGGCTTGTAGGTTTCTCACAAATTGGGATATGGTGAGAGGAATGGGCAGGGTAAATGCAAATGAAATACTGTAGTATTTACTCTAGTAAATAAAAATGTGTTTTGCGGACTATAGTGTAGTATTTAGTGTAGTATTTAATACAATGTTTTTTTGGGATAATACTGTAGTATGTACTATAGTATTCTACAGTATACTGCAAAATTCTATACTAAGTTGTTCACATGATCGAGGGATATTAGTGTGTAGTATAGTATTCTACATTATACTACAGTTTACTACAGAATTCTATAGTAAGTACTGTAGTATTCCATAGTAAACTTTAGTATTATTTAATGTGGGCTAAATCTATAAAGAAACAAAGTGCGTTAGCCTAAGTTCATATTACAAGTGCATGGAAATCAACTTGAATGCCATATAACTTTGGCAATGCATTCAGTACAATATGAAACATAAGAATATGGTACTTAAGAAACCGCTAATTTCATTTAATCTCAAAACATATTGAAAACAGTCCTACTCATGACCTACTCATCCTAGCTCAAACAACATTTCTCCACTCTCTTGCCTGAGTCACTTGGACTGAGACTGAATGACCAGGCAGAGGTGGACCTGCCTCTGCTCTTTCCAGGGTTAAGAGATGGGGTGGTCCTCTGATGGCAGGGCAGGCCTGGAAGATGGAGAGCGTTGTGGACAGAGAGCACAGGGGTCCCTGGCTGGCTATGGTCCTAGAGGAGGCTGGGGCCTTTCTGGACTGTTGTGAGAGACATTTCACGTCTCATCAGCCTCATCTGATCTGAGATCAGGATCTAGCTTGCCCATGGAGAGAAGAGGCCCCGGGGCAGAGGGAAGACGGAGGGAAGGAAGAGAGGGAGAGGAAGGGAAGGAGGCAGGCGGGTAGGCAGATGGATGGACGGATGCTGGTACACAGAGACAGAAAGGCAGGCAGGCAGACAGGAACACACAGACAGACAGACAGACAGACAGACAGACAGACAGACAGACAGACAGACAGACAGACAGACAGACAGACAGACAGACAGACAGACAGACAGACAGACAGACAGACAGACAGACAGACAGACAGAGAAACAGGCATGGAGGCAGGCAGACAGGCATGGAGGAAGACAGACTGGCTGCAGGGGCCTGGAAGGGATGGTTGATAGAGGCCAGAAGGGAGGGAAGAGATTGCTTTGCCGTGAGCAGTTAGAATGGGATTCAGAAATAAGGGTAAGGCAGCAGTAAATGCTGGCCTGGGTGTTAGTAGTTATCCTTGACCTAGGTCACTAGGATCTGCATCTAAAAGGAAGGGAAGCTTCCTTATGACAGAATGATGGTGCTCCATGTCATGTGGGTTGGTGTCAGAGGTTATCAGAACTGCTGTGGTTTTGGAGGACAAATATGCCCCTGTCGAGACAACCAGAGCACAATAGAGTTGATCTAGGCCATCACTGCAATCCATCTCCAGTCACAGGTCATCTTCTAGGCTGACAGCCAGGCACAACGCTGGACAGCCTATCCATCGAAGTGTAAGGATGTAACATGTCACCAAGGCCGAAAATCTATCCTGAGACGTCACTTCAACTGTTGCGTAATACTAGCCTGGAAACCAAACTGATATGTTTCACTAGTTTGTATTCCCAGCTAGCTTAATATATTGATATCAATATGTATGGAAATTCACATTATGTATGTTAAGATTCAGTCCTTAGTTAGTACATGTGTTTGAAATTGCCATTTATTCTTTAACATGAATAGGCCTTCATATGAATTAAAACATGAACTTTAGACAGGTATTGTTTTCCATCTGTTTGTCCTGGGTTCACCTATTAAAATGTAGCCTACCTTCACAACTCTGTTAAATGGGAGGAAATACATCCAAGCTGCCAGAGGAAAACACCACTAATAACATATAACCCATCCATATAGGCCTCACCTCGCCCTTTCCTTTTCTATCACTTCAATTATTTCATCTTTACAAACAAAACGCCCCCAAATAGCCCTTTTAAGGTTTTATAAGAGAAGCCTGGAAAGCACTGGAGAGCTTTAAGGGGACATTCATTGACTTTAATGGGATGAACTGATCAACCATATCTAATAGAAATCATTGCCCATGGCAAAAGCTGGTGTGTTATTTAATTACGTATGGAACACAGTGCTTTTACCGCTTCTTAGAAAACTGTAATTCAATATATTTAGTTGAGAGAAGAAACAGATAAATAAAGTCCAAATTAAAACATTTCTGAAATAAGTTTTATTTTCTTGCTTTCGGTAAAAGAAAAAAGAATTTTAGAAAACATCAAAATAGAACAAAAATAGAACTATCATTTTTAACTGTTCATACTTTCAAAAAATGTAATGGCTTCAATATGCTACAAAAAATTAATAACATTCAGTCTGTCAACACTTTTAAATATCCTATTGAAAATTGCCTATAATAAGTAATCCAAACCTAATTGCGTGAGAAGAAGGCCTATTGCATTCTCTGTATCCTATGCTGCATTTACCACGGATTAAATTCAACGTGTATGTACACGTGCATTCGGAAAGTATTCACACCCCTTCCCTTTTTCCACATGTTGTTACGTTACAGCCTTATTCTAAAATGTATACAATTATGTTTTCCCTTCATCAATTAACACACAATACACCATAATGAAAAAGCGAAAACAGGTTTTTCGACATTTTTGCAGAAAAACAATAAAAAAATTACTGAAATACTTCAATTACATAAGTATTCAGATCCTTTGCTATGATACTCGAAATTGAGCTCAGGTGCATTCTGTTTCCATTGATCATCCTTGAGATGTTTCCACAACTTGATTGGAGTCCACCTGTGGTATATTCAATTGTTTGGACATGATTTGGAAAGGCACACACCTGTCTATATAAGGTCCCACAGTTGACAGTGCATGTCAGAGGAAAAACCAAGCCATGAAGTCGAAGGAATTGTCCGTAGAGCTCTGAGACAGGATTGTGTAGAGGCAAATCTGTAAACAATTGAAGGTCCCCAAGAACACAGTGGCCTCCATCAATGTAAGAAGTTTGGAACCACCAAGACTCTTCCTAGAGCTGGCCGCCCGGCCAAACTGAGCAATCAGGGGAGAAGGGCCTTAGTCAGGGAGGTGACCAAGAACCCGATGGTCACTCTGACAGAGCTCCAGAGTTCCTCTGTGGAGATGGAAGAACAATCCAGAAGGACAACCATCTCTGCAGCACTCCGCCAATCAGGCCCTCCTGGTAGAGTGGCCAGACGGAAGCCACTCCTCAGTAAAAGGCACATGACAGCCCGCTTGGAGTTTGCCAAAATACACCTAAATGACTCTCAGACCATGAGAAAGAAGATTCTCTGGTCTGATGAAACCAAGATTGAACTCTTTGGCCTGAATGTCAAGCTTCACGTCTGGAGGTAACCTGGCACCATCCCTACGGTGAGGCATGGGGGTGGCAGCATCATGATATGTTGAAGTTTTTCAGCGGCAGGGACTGAGAGACTAGTCAGGATCAAGATGAAAGATGAACGGAACAAAGTACTGAGAGATCCTTGATGAAAACCTTCTCCACAGCGCTCAGGACCTCAGACTGGGGCGATGGTTCACCTTCCAACAGGACAACGACCCTAAGCACACAGCCTAGACAGCGCAGGAGTGGCTTCGGGACAAGTCTCTGAATGTCCTTGAGTAGCCCACCCAGAGCGCGGACTTGAACCTGATCAAAACTTTCTGGAGAGACCTGAAAATAGCTGTGCAGTGACGCTCCCCATCCAACATGACAGAGCTTGAAAGGATCTTCAGAGAGTAATGGGAGAAACTCCCCAAATACAGGTGTGCCAAGCTTGTAGCGTCATACCCAAGGAAACTCAAGGCTATAATCGCTGCCAAAGGTTCTTCAACAAAAAGGGTAAAGGGTCTGAATACTTATGCAAATGTGATATTTTTTTACATTTGCAAAAAAACAATAATCCTGTTTTGTTTTGTCATTATGGGGTATTGTGTGTAGATTGACGAAGGGAAAAAAACAATTTAATCCGTTTTAGAATAAGGCTGTAATGTAACAAAATGTGGAATAAGTCAAGGGGTCTGAATACTTTCCAAATGCACTGTATATACAAAGTATGTTTGACACCCCTTCAAATGAGTGGTTTCGGCTATTTCAGCCACACCCATTGCTGACAGGTGTATAAAATCAAGCACACAGCCTTGCAATTTCCATAGACAAACATTGGCAGTAGAATGGCCTTAATGAACAGCTCAGTCACTTTCAACGTGGCACCGTCATAGGATGCCACCTTTTCAACAAGTCAGTTCGTCAAATGTCTGCCCTGCTAGAGCTGCCCTAGTCAACTGTAAGGGCTGTTATTGTGAGGTTGAAATGGTGTAAAGCTCACCGCCATTGGACTCTGTAGCAGTGGAAACGCGTTCTCTGGAGTGATGAATCACACTTCACCATCTGGCAGTCCAACAATTGAATCTGGGTTTGGCAGATGCCAGGAGAACGCTACCTACCCCAATGCGTAGTGCCAACTGTAAAGTTTGGTGGGGAAGGAATAATGGTCTGGGGATGTTTTTCATGGTTCGTAGTAGGCCCCTTAGTTGCATTAAAGGGAAGTCTTAACACTACAGCATACAATGACATTCAGACGGTTCTGTGCTTCCAACTTTGTGGCAACAGTTTGGGGAAGGCCCTTTCCTGTTTCAGCATGACAATGCCCCCGTGCACAAAGTGAGGTTCATCTAGAAATAATTTGTCGAGATCAGTGTGGAAGACCTTGACTGGCCTGCACAGAAGCCCTAAAATCAATCTCATCGAACACCTTTAAGATTAATTGGAACACCGACTGCGAGCCAGGCCTAATCGGCCAATATCAGTGCCTGACCTTACTAATGCTCTTGTGGCTGAATGGAAGCAAGTCCCTGCAGCAATATCCCAACATTTAGTGGAAAGCCTTCCCTGAAGAGTGGAGGCTGTCATAGCAGCAAAGGGGGGACCGACTCCATATTAATGCCCATGATTTTTGGAAGGAGATGTTTGATGAGCAGGTGTCCACATACTTTTGGTCATGTAATGTATATTCCTTTAGGTCTGGTGCTGCGGGTTTGGCGAGGTGAGACCAGGGCGCATGTTGGCGCGCACTTCACAACAGTGGCGACGGCGTGCCAAGAAAGATCCAACATGAAGTGAGGGAGGGAGGAGCAGAAAGAACATTTTCAATTATAAAAAATCACGTGGAGAGAGAGAGAGGACCTGATTTAAAAGCTCTGAATGTATATCGTCTATCTCTCATGAGAAGGCGAGTCTTAAAGTTCCATCAGAATGGGCAGTCTCTCCTCAGACGCAGCAGGACGACAGCAGCAACGGGTCATGGAGAGGTGTCCGTAGCTTCACAAGTACGGACCAACCGTCGCTCCTCTTCTACTTATACGGGTTTTAATGTGCTTTAATAACGATACTATGCATCACTGACTATACTATTGTACTTTTAACTGATATTTTATGGTGTATTGCTGCCAGTTTGTATCAATTTGATTGTGTTAACCAATGTTGCTTAGCTGCTTTCAACAAATGCGCACGGGGATTATGAGAAATACGCAGGAGCAATGGAATAGCCTTAGCCTATTCTACGACGTTCACCTGTTATTTACGTTTATTTTAACATTTTGAAATGTGTTTCCAATAGCATAACTAGTAGTTTATATGATTTAATATAATATAAGACAATGTATTTGTAAAACATGACTGAGGTTTCTGAAACAAGGAAATCATTTTCTATCACCCATGTATTGCCTATTCCTCTCTGTGCGCTAGTGTAGCTATAAAACTTATCATAACAATTCTACCTCTGCAAACTATTGTTTTACCTCTCTAGCCGATGAATGCGGTGGAGTCCACTGTAGTTCGTGGAGAAAATAATCACTTATGCAGAGTTTGCCTTTCCACGCTAGCGGGACTCCCATCGTCATCACGGTCCACTGCAGCGCGAGCATCACCTCCGCCACGGATACTCCCTCCGTGCGGTGAGAGCACAAGGCCGTCGGCGAGCTGCACACCGACACCGGAGAAAAGATGAACATCCAGGTCCTGCCAGACCACAAGCTGTCATCAGTGGCCCCGCTGAAACCCTGCAATGTGGAGAAGAAGGAAGTGGAACTGATACTGGTGAAGGACCAAAATGGGGTCCAGTATACCAGTTCGACCATCATGCCCACCCCCAGCACGCACGGCACCCCCTGCACGGCTGAGGAGCAGGCGGAGAGAGAAACATGGGGAAAGAAAATAGACTTTCTCCTATCCGTCATAGGTTTCGCAGTGGACTTGGCCAATGTCTGGAGATTCCCTTACCTCTGCTACAAGAATGGAGGTGGTGAGTGAACTGTTATAACTTCTGTAAAGACTTCTGTTAAGACTTTCCCAGGTTCCTTTGGAACTATCCTCGTAGAGAACCAGGCTTGGTATGGCAACGCGAGACTGCTTTGGAACTAATATCAAGTTTGTTTTACTGTTGTGAAATAACTTTCTTCGTGATGTTATGATAAAATCTGCCAATCTGTTAGTTTGTATGCTACCATACGTACCAGTGACTAGTCAGTGATTTTTTGAAATCCCCAAATAGCTTTGCGCAGGCTTTCTTGAGCCAAGAGGCTTTGCTGGTAAGAGGGAAACGGAAATACCTCATTGCATAAATTCATTCAGGTCAGTGTAGTTTAAGAGGAAAACGGAAATACCTCATTGCATAAATTCATTCAGGTCAGTGTGGTTTGACTCAACTGCAAATACTGTATCTTGGTGCAACTGTATCTTACTGTAAAGGGTTGACTCATAACCCATTCACACCAGTTGCTGGCTCATAAGTGCTTTATTGCTGATGGCACATGTTAGGAAATATTTAAATACTCACAGTTGAACAGATAGCTATGCAAATATGTTAATAATTAATAATTTAATGTAAATGTGTCTAGATAAGCGGGCCGCATTCGGTCTTCACCGAGGTCTGAGGGGGGGGGGGGGGGGGGCACACTTAAAATGTATTATATTTCCTCGCAGTCAAAATTTGCTCAACAATTGTTTTTAACTATTGGTTTTGGAATTTTGAATGGGCTCGAGGGCCAGATCCAGCCTGCAGGCCTCGATATGTGGTATTGACCATTAAGAGTTACAGCCTGATCTCATAATCCAGACTTAACATAGTAAAAATGTATCCCTGACACTCAAATTAGTATGACATGTTACTTTTGGTATGGTTACAGATGGTTTGGGTGGGTGGGCGTGTAATGCTAACTTCTAGAAATCCAAAGGTTGCGAATTCAAATCTCATGACAGACAACTTTAGCTCATTTGTAACTTTTCAAATACTTGCTACTTTGCAAATACTTAGCATGTTAGCTAACCTTTCCCAACCCGTATTTTAGCTAACCTTCCCCTAACCCTTTAACCTAACTCCTAACCTTAACCCTAACCCCTAGCCTAGATAACGTTTGCCAGATAGCTAACGTTAGCCACCTAGCCAACTAGCTAGAATTCGTAACATATCATAAATTCTGCAAATTCGTAACATATTGTACGTTTTGCTAATTTGTAACATATACGAATTGTGATTCTTAACATATACTAAATGTAATGCCTCAGATTTACGTACAGAATAATACAAAATGCTCTGAGACCAGGTTGAGAGTGAATAATAATGGCTTAGGCATATTTCAGTGGCTCAGTAGTGGTGGTGGAACAAGTAAGCAAATCACTTGAAATATGTGTGCTGCATTTGTTTGATAAGAAGAGTTTTAGATAACATCTGTTAGAAGTGCCAGTCACGGTTATCACAAATCTGAAGAAAGAACAACAAAGCAAAGGCTAACTACAGAGATTATTGATTGCCAACAATGACCAAATCAAATGACCAAAACAAGAGAAAACATAAAAATTGCACCTGAATATATCTATAATCGAGCCGAGTGAATGTTAATTACAAAGTGACATTTTGGGTTTGCCACCACAGACCTTCAGTAGCTTGTTGTAATAACAGTGATTACTAGTGTTTACTAGATTTCCTGTCCCCTTTGGCAGCATTACACTTCACATGGTGAAAATAGACATGTGTATCTTTATCTGGTGAACTGTGTTGCAATGTTGTGTCCTGTGGTGCCAACTCTTCAGCTGTGGGTCATGTTCATTTGGCGCTCTCTGAAAGGCTTTAATGCAGCCCAACGCTCAGCTCTTTGTTAAAATGTTGCATACAAGATATTTTTAATTATACCAGATGAAGGGAATTTTATTCTTCCTTGAATTCACTGGAACATAAAAAGCTACCAAGCATGAACAATTCACTGTCTGTGCCTGGAGAGTCCATGTCGATGTCTGTTTCATGTGATTTTTCTTTAGATATCATCATCAACACAAATTGCTAGGGCGAAAACACCCACAAAATGCTAAATATGTTGTCTTGGCTGCAACACAAATGCCAAAAGGATCACATTCAAAAACGTTGTTTTGTGGGTTTTTGTCGTGATTTCAGGTGCCTTTCTAATCCCCTACATTCTGTTCCTGGTGATTGCTGGGATGCCTCTGTTCTATATGGAACTAGCCCTGGGACAGTACAATAGGGAAGGAGCTGCTACAGTCTGGAAGATCTGCCCTGTCTTTAAAGGTGAGCTTTCTCTCTCTCTCCCATCTCTGTATTCCATCTCTTTCCTGATCTCTGCCTCATCTCCCACCTCTCACGTTCTCAAGGCTCCTGGCCTCTCTTTTCTTCTCTATCTTTGAACATCTCTCTCTTTTTTCACTCACCACTTGTCCTTTCCCCTCCTTCCTTTCCCCGCTCTTTTAATGTTCCTTCCCAGTGGGAACACCACATCATTTCAATTTGGACAATGTGGACAAGACATTGATGAATGAGATTGCAACCTATATTCACCCACTCAAAAAGACTGCCAAAAGTTTATTGAAGGCGCACAGTATTCCGGATAGTAGCTCATATCCCGCTTAAGGTCTTATTCGGTATAAGCTGTTTACATGCATCTTTGATATTTTGTCAGTGTTATGGATCCCCATTAGCTGCTGCCAAGGCAGAAACTACACTTCCTGGGGTCCAGCAAAAGTTACGGCCGTAATATAGATGATATATCCCGCTCATGAGTATACCTGTATCCATGAATAAACGGAATACTTATAATTTAAGTTAATTTAGGTTAAATGGAATAGTAACTGAACTATGGACACTGACTGTAGGCCTATAACCTCTCACATGTAGTGTAATATAATATTAACTCTTGCAGAACTATGCATTTCTTGCAGTGAAATTATACAACAAATGTTAATTTTGTCTCGGGAACAGTAGTTAAGAAATATAATTGATTTATTTCAGCATCTCTTGATAAAATGCAAATGCTTGTGTAATGTGTTATCTTTCACACTGTTATGCAAGCAGACAGTATTTCAACCACATAAATTATGCACCGAAGACGAACTAAAGTCTTATCTGAAACATGTTTCCTCGTTTTCTCAGCTTTTCATTTCCTTAAAACAGGTCAAACTGATGCCATTTGGACAGACAACTTTACCGGTGTTAACTAGATTACTAATGCATTCATTTTATCCATGGAAGACATTATTCTGGTGAGCACTACTTTATTTAGTCTTCTGGGGCAACAAGTCATTTTTTTTTATATAACCTTTATTTAATTAGGCAGAAGATGTAACTAGGCAGAAGTTATGACAGAAGAGAAGCTGCATGTATGAATCTTTAGTTGACAAACAAATGGCAAATGCTGGAAATTATAATATGGCCTCCCAAATGTCGGAAATTATAAGCAGAAACGTAATTTAAATTGTAGTAAATTAATTATAGTATGCTAAATTATTATGGAATTCTTTGTGTGGATCGAACTGAGCAGGTAACCTACTTTTTGAAGTGATTAGTTTGACAATCAGATGAAAACATCATCACACAACACTCCTGATATGTGAAACTGAGCCTGACAGCACAGACCACAGAAACAACAGTAAATGGGATAGGATGTTTACATGCCACAGTATCCCGTCTTAAATCAGCCTGTCCCAGGCATCTTATCCAGGTTTCTTATAGCCGGGATTCAAGCCTTTTCAGGTTATTGTAAACTGGATGTGATGTTTATATGCGTCAACTCAAACACAGAATACTTGAGTATCCTGAATAATAACGGGATATTGATGTGCATGTAAATGTGGTCAGTATGCGTTCAACCATCTAAAAGCAAAACCAAATTCCAATGGAAAACCAATGTCTGATTTTGGTTTCGTTGTCACCTAAATGTGTATTAATGCACTTTAAGCCATTTAAAAGCACAGCAAAGTTGAAATGGGAACACAGTGACAGTGATTTTGCTGATTAATACAACAACTTAATTTGTTATCACAGTGCTTCATGTAATAGCACAACCAAATGACCTGAATTGCAGTTGAGATTACATTAAAAGTATATTCATGATGCAAGTGATCAATGCTGTTGGAGTTTCCGGGGAGATTATTATAGAAATTGTGAAGATCTCCACAGACCTGCGATCTTCAACACGTCCGCTTTATATGATTACATAAGAAGACATTTATAGTTACAGTATCACCATTTGAAGGAGATGTATCTTCTGCTTGGAAAGTTTCATCTGTGCCACTGAGTCTGGCTTTAATTCCAATTTCGCTTGATTTCAAATTTAGTCTACAAGTTTATAATGAATATGTTGGATTCAACAGCTTCATCTCAACCAAAAATCAAAGTTATAGAACAGGACAAAATCAAACACAACTTTATTTAAAGTGCATTTGAAGTTTGATTTGATTTTGTCCTGTTCTATAACTTTGATTTTTGGTTGAGATGGAGCTGTTGAATCCAACATATTCATTATAAACTTGTAGACTAAATTTGAAATCAAGCTAAACTTGAAATCCTAGGCCTATTTATTGTCTATTTTTAAGTTGAATTGAAACAATAGCGGTTGATGCAAAGGCTATATAGGCCTAAATAGTATCATTAATGCTATATGTTAAACCTCTGTTAAACCTACCCTTTGGAAATGACTTTAATAGCAACAGTGAATCTATTTCGTTTTTAAGTGGAGATCTCTCATTCTCACGATAGCACAATGGTGTCAGTGATACATTTCAAAGCAAAGCTGGGCTTTTTTAAAACCCTGGTTGGGAGACCAAAGGGATAGCTGTAGATAGAGACATTCTCCAGTAAGAGGTGCTGCCCAGCCTATCATTTATTATGCTAGTGGATATAACTCAACATACAAATTCAACATGTTTTATTCAAGCTTTGTCTACGCTGAAAATTGGTAACTATGACGACATAATCCTTTGGTTGAAATTTCACCCTCAAAACAACAGTTTTACCAAACTCAATGTATAGTATATTACACACAGAGTCCACGTCACAATATGTTGATAAATTACATTGAAACAACGTTGATTCAACCAGTTTGTACCCAGTGGGTTTTCCCTATAATCTCCTTCGTTCATCTCTCCTTTCTCCTATATACAGTACCTCTCTTTTTCATTTTCCCATCTTCAGCTCTCCCTGTCCACTTTTCCAAAAGCCTTGATCAGAGGAGCGAGGAAGGAGAGATGTGGTTTTTTAGAAGTATCCAGTAAATCTCAAGACACTGTACAACAATAAACATACAGTTGGCATACTGTTACCACACACACCATGACATACTGTTACCACACACACCATGACATACTGTTACCACACACACCATGACATACTGTTACCACACACACCATGACATACTGTTACCACACACACCATGACATACTATTGTTACCACACACACCATGACATACTGTTACCACACACACCATGACATACTGTTACCACACACACCATGACATACTGTTACCACACACACCATGACATACTATTGTTACCACACACACCATGACATACTGTTACCACACACACCATGACATACTGTTACCACACACACCATGACATACTGTTACCACACACACCATGACATACTGTTACCACACACACCATGACATACTATTGTTACCACACACACCATGACATACTGTTACCACACACACCATGACATACTGTTACCACACACACCATGACATACTGTTACCACACACACCATGACATACTATTGTTACCACACACACCATGACATACTGTTACCACACACACCATGACATACTGTTACCACACACACCATGACATACTGTTACCACACACACCATGACATACTATTGTTACCACACACACCATGACATACTGTTACCACACACACCATGACATACTGTTACCACACACACCATGACATACTATTGTTACCACACACACCATGACATACGGTTACCACACACACCATGACATACTGTTACCACACACACCATGACATACTGTTACCACACACACCATGACATACTGTTACCACACACACCATGGCATACTGTTACCACACACACCATGGCATACTGTTACCACACACACCATGACATACTGTTACCACAAACACCATGACATACTATTGTTACCACACACACCATGGCATACTGTTACCACACACACCATGACATACTGTTACCACACACACCATGACATACTATTGTTACCACACACACCATAACATACTGTTACCACACACACCATGACATACTGTTACCACACACACCATGGCATACTGTTACCACACACACCATGACATACTGTTACCACACACACCATGACATACTGTTACCACACACACCATGACATACTGTTACCACACACACCATGGCATACTGTTACCACACACACCATGACATACTGTTACCACACACACCATGACATACTGTTACCACACACACCATGACATACTGTTACCACACACACCATGGCATACTGTTACCACACACACCATGGCATACTGTTACCACACACACCATGACATACTGTTACCACACACACCATGACATACTGTTACCACACACACCATGACATACTGTTACCACACACACCATGACATACTATTACCACACACACCATGACATACTGTTACCACACACACCATGACATACTGTTACCACACACACCATGGCATACTGTTACCACACACACCATGACATACTGTTACCACACACACCATGGCATATTGTTACCACACACACCATGGCATACTGTTACCACACACACCATGGCATACTGTTACCACACACACCATGGCATACTGTTACCACACACACCATGGCATACTGTTACCACACACACCATGGCATACTGTTACCACACACACCATGACATCTGAACTGTTGAACCTGAAAGCTTCACCAGAAGTTTACAGGCAGTGTTGTGATTTATAGTATGTTACACATTAAGTCTATTGTATATTGTTGTCTGGCCGGCAGGGATGTCCTTGTCCCATTGCGCTCTAGCGACTCCTGTGGCGGGCCGGGCGCATGCACGCGGACACAGTTGCCAGGTGTACGGTGTTTCCTCCGACACATTGGTGTGGCTGGCTTCCAGGTTAAGCGCGCATTGTGTCAAGAAGCAGTACGGCTTGGTTGTGTTGTGTTTCGGAGGACGCATGGCTCTGTGTCCATACGGGAGTTGCAGCGACAAGACTGTAACTACCAATTGGATACCACGAAATTGGGGAGAAAAAGGGGTAAAAGTAAAAAAGATAATGTTAAACTGACGTTGTTAAGTTCATCTGCTGCTTGTTCTGATGGTAGAGTTATAGCACATCACATCTTGCTCAAATAATACATTGAATCAGGTGAAATAAGTGGTTGAATCCTTACATTTCCTCAAGTTCTTTTTTTTTACATAATACTAGCTGGTATTCCACTGCTGTGCTTGTTTTTCAGTAGTCTCTGCTGTCCAAGGTCTTGTGGATACATGCTGCATAGTTTGGCTTGATATTTGTGTTCCCTCACACATACACATTTATGATTGGCATTACACAGGAGTAGCAGCATTCCACCCTCTGTAACCCTATGTAACCTACAGTATGTAACCATCTCTCTTTCTCTCTGCTCTCTCGCTCTTTGTTTCTCTCGTTCATATCCCTCCCTCCCTCCCTCCCTCAGGTGTGGGCTACACTGTGATCATCATAGCGTTGTATGTGGGTTTCTACTACAACGTCATCATAGCCTGGTCCCTGTACTACCTGTTCTCCTCTATGACCAGTGAGCTGCCCTGGCTCCATTGTGGAAACGCCTGGAACAGTCCGAACTGCACAGACCCCAAGCTACTAAACGGATCCTTCCTGGGCAACGGGACGTCTTATGCCAAGTACAAGATGACGCCGGCTGCAGAGTTCTATGAGTGAGTACAGTGGGTTCTGTCCTGTTCTATGAGTGAATACAGTGGGTTCTGTCCTGTTCTATGAGTGAGTACAGTGGGTTCTGTCCTGTTCTATGAGTGAGTACAGTGGGTTCTGTCCTGTTCCTGTTCTATGGGTGAGTACAGTGGGTTCTCTCCCTGTTCTATGATTGAGTACAGTGGGTTCTGTCCCTGTTCTATGAGTGAGTACAGTGGATTATGTCCCTGTTCTATGAGTGAGTACAGTGGGTTCTCTCCCTGTTCTATGAGTGAGTACAGTGGGTTCTGTCCCTGTTCTATGAGTGAGTACAGTGAATTATGTCCCTGTTCTATGAGTGAGTACAGTGGGTTCTGTCCCTGTTCTATGAGTGAGTACAGTGGGTTCTGTCCTGTTCTATGAGTGAGTACAGTGGATTATGTCCCTGTTCTATGAGTGAGTACAGTGGGTTCTGTCCCTGTTCTATGAGTGAGTGCAGTGGGTTCTCTCCCTGTTCTATGAGTGAGTACAGTGGGTTCTGTCCTGTTCTATGAGTGAGTACAGTGGGTTCTCTCCCTGTTCTATGAGTGAGTACAGTCGGTTCTGTACCTGTTCTATGAGTGAGTACAGTGGATTATGTCCCTGTTCTATGAGTGAGTACAGTGGGTTATGTCCTGTTCTATGAGTGAGTACAGTGGGTTCTGTCCTGTTCCTGTTCTGTGAGTGAGTACAGTGGGTTCTGTCCCTGTTCTATGAGTGAGTACAGTGGGTTCTGTCCCTGTTCTATGAGTGAGTACAGTGGGTTCTGTTTCTGTTCTATGAGTGAGTACAGTGGGTTCTGTCCTGTTCCTGTTCTATGAGTGAGTACACTGGGTCCTGTTCCTGTTCTATGAGTGAGTACAGTGGGTTCTGTTTCTGTTCTATGAGTGAGTACAGTGGGTTCTGTCCTGTTCTATGAGAGATTACAGTGGATTATGTCCCTGTTCTATGAGTGAGTACAGTGGGTTCTGTCCCTGTTCTATGAGTGAGTACAGTGGGTTCTGTCCCTGTTCTATGAGTGAGTACAGTGGGCCCTGTCCTGTCCCTGTTCTATGAGTGAGTACCGTGGGTCCTGTCCCTGTTCTATGAGTGAGTACAGTGGGTCCTGTCCTGTCCTGTTCTATGAGTGAGTACAGTGGGTCCTGTCCTGTCCCTGTTCTATGAGTGAGTACAGTGGGTTCTGTCCCTGTTCTATGAGTGAGTACAGTGGGTTCTGTCCCTGTTCTATGAGTGAGTACAGTGGGTCCTGTCCTGTCCCTGTTCTATGAGTGAGTACCGTGGGTCCTGTCCCTGTTCTATGAGTGAGTACAGTGGGTCCTGTCCTGTCCTGTTCTATGAGTGAGTACAGTGGGTCCTGTCCCTGTCCTATGAGTGAGTACAGTGGGTCCTGTCCTGTCCCTGTTCTATGAGTGAGTACAGTGGGTTCTGTCCCTGTCCTATGAGTGAGTACAGTGGGTCCTGTCCTGTCCTGTTCTTGACCTGTGCCTCTGATGTGTGTCTTGAGTCTGACCCTCCTCTGTCGCGGAATCTAAAAGATAAATAAACCAGCCTTTTAACATGTTTCTCGTTGGGATAGAGCTGACCTACTGTGCCAAATATGAACTGTGTCAAAATAAGTATTTTCATTAGAGACTAAATGTGTTAGAAGTAGGCTTAACCTTTTAGAATCTTGGTTATTTAGTCTGGCCACTTTTTGAAGTGGACATTGTACACTTAAGCATTTCATAAACAGGAAATAACTGTTTTTAAATGTATTATTAATGGCGTGTACAGTATGGCAGGTCTTCATAAATCAATATTTAGTTAGTGTACATCAGTGAGTGGACAGCAAACTGACCACACTCACTCTCATCACCTGCCGTGAAACCCCTGCTTACTCACTCTACATCTTACCAAGACTGACCAGTATGAAGTCTAAAGTTCTGGAGTGGCTTGAGGAATAGATAAGCTTTGGACTTCTGCAGAGTCACAATCTTACAGTGTGTCTTTAAGCTTCTGGGCCCTTGTCTCATTGAAGAGTGACTTTTACCATTCAGTAGATTCTGATGACGTGGCTCAATCTGCTTACATGCTGAGCAGAACGTGTTCAGGCAACAAAGGCCTTTACTAAGCAATGAATCTAAATTGAAAGTGTTTTTATTGACTATTATTGCATCTCTGCATGGTACCAGTGTATATGACACTTCATTTTAGGTTACCAAAATTCCTGGAACTTTCAATAAATTCCCCGGTTTTCCAGAAATCCTGGTTGGAGGATTACAGATTTCCTGCTTATTCCCTCCTGATTCCAGGAACCCGCCTTTGCAGAATTTCGGGAAAACCAGAGAATTTATTGAACGTTTCAGGAATTTTGCAACCCTACTCATACTCAAACAATTCAACTGTGAAGTGGGCCGCTGTCATTAAAACTTTTGTGCAGTATCCCCAAAATGTCTGAAGCCATCCGCCCATATACCGATTGCTCTACAGAAAGGCATAAAAAGCTTAGATGCTGCGTTTGAAGTTGACACGAAAAGCCCCATCCGTTTGCACTTCAAAGAATTCCTTTCCAGAGTTCTCTGTGAAGATTACTTCTGCAGCCCAAAGGAAGTCGTCTGAAATGACTGGGACATACAGCAGCATCCTTATCCTGCAGCTGATGTGCAGTACAGAGTAGAGCGCCAGGGAGGCACCAACAAAACATTCTAAGCTTGCATTCCAAACTTTACAAGTGCACTATATAAGGAATAGTGAGCCATTTGGGACTCAGCCTAAGAGTGCGTGACAGGCGGCCAATAAGAGCAGATGAAAGACCCTCTACCAGAATGCTGATCTGCATTGATGTCTTGTGTGTTTATGTAATCAACATCTCTGGATTTCCTCCAATGTTTTTCTCTCATCAATCCCTCTAAACCTGAATACAGTCAGTTCCCGTTACATCCTATTTTCTTTCTTTTAGCATAAAATCGCACTCATTCTTTCGACCCAGTGATGTAGTGGTAAAAAAATAGGTGGGTAAACTCTGATCGCCATCTGTGGTGAATAAAGTTACTCTCCGTATACTTTCAATGCCTTTTTGTGCAAAAGGTGGGTAAACTGTTGTGGGAAAAAAGTTAGGTGAACAACGTTTACGTGCGTTTACCCTCCACTTAACCACTGCTTCTACCGTACTGTAAGAATTATTCATAGACCTTCAATTCTTGGTAGTTAAAGGAAGTCAATGGAGTCAAGTTGGTTCCTTTATCAGCATATCTTCCTGCATTTATTTACCAGAAAATGTCATTCTTTGTGTACTCTACCATCTTCACAGACCTTAAATACTCATTTGGTCGTCTCTCCTTCCAGTTCTCTGCTGCCAATGACTGGAACGAACTACAAAAATCTCTGAAACTGGAAACACATATCTCCCTCACTAGCTTTAAGCACCAGCTATCAGAGCAGCTCACAGATTACTGCACCTGTACATAGCCCATCTATAATTTAGCTCAAACTACTACCTCTTCCCCTACTGTATTTATTTATTTTATTTATTTTGCTCCTTTGCACCATATTATTTATATTTTAACTTTGAACTTTCTTCAAACTACAAATCTACCATTCTAGTGTTTTACTTGCTATACTTTATTTACTTTGCCACCATGGCATTTTTTTTGCCTTTACCTCCCTTTCTCACATCATTTGCTCACATTGTATATAGTCTTATTTCTTTCTACTGCATCATTGATTGTATGTTGTTTTACTCCATGTGTAACTCTGTGTTTTTGTATGTTGTCGAACTGCTTTGCTTTATCTTGGCCAGGTCGCAATTGTAAATGAGAACTTGTTCTCAACTTGCCTACCTGGTTAAATAAAGGTGAAATAAATAAATAAAAAAAACGGCTCTATCAAAGAGCTTTAGGTCCATACTCCCCTGAGAGCCACTATATCCCAGTATTACTGTAGTTGATTCTAGACAGGCTGAATGAAAAACACAGAAACCCAAGCAGTGGGAGCTCTAGAATAGACAGTGATTTTTCTCTGACAACACTTCTAATCTCATTGTATATTTCAGTCAGGCCTTGTGTGGGGGACATAAACCCCTGCTCCCACAGAGCACCAGGAACAGGAACAAGGCCATCAGACCACTGCACGCTGCCACTGCACGCTGCCACTGCACACTCTGGGAGAGGTCACAGTGACTGAGTCAACATATTTCTCTCTCTCCTTCTTTCCCTCATTTTCTCCCTCTCCTTTCTCCCTCTTTCTCTTTTTTTCTTCTCTTTTTCTTCATCTTTCTCTCTTACATTCTCTCTTTCTCTCTCATTTTTCCCCTCGTTTTCTCATTTCTACCTCTTTCTGTCCTTTTCTTCTCTTTTTATTTTTCTCCCTCTCTTTCTTTCTCTCTTTCTCTCTCTTAATGTCTCTCTCTCTATCTCTTCCCCTCATGTTTTCCCTCTCTATTCTTTCTCTTTCTTTCTGACGTCAGTTTGCCTCCTTATGTAATGAGCAGTGATCTCTGAGAGTCTCAAGGAGCTGCAGGTGTTCTTAGTTCTGAGATATGGAGATTTGATCCTCCTGTATCCCCTAGAGATGAACAGAGACAGAGGAGACATTTTCTCAAGAGATTTTAGAGATTTGAGGGCATGTGGTTAACCTGTAACATTCAACACACACACACACACACACACACACACACACACACACACACACACACACACACACACACACACACACACACACACACACACACACACACACACACACACACACACACACACACACACACACACACACACACACACACACACACACACACACAGCTTACTTTTCCTTTGCTGCTGCATTGCTCTGGTTCTCACACCAGGCCACGTTGATGTGCTGCTGTGTGATGTGTTGCTGTCCTCTCCTCAGCTGACTGAGGATGTGCTAGGCCCTCATTTCCTCTCCTATTAGGCCTTTATTATTGGTTTCATTGATCACGGCTGCCCTGCAATCTGTGGTGCTGCAGTGCAAAGGTCCCTGGAGTATAGTCATTAGTGTCATGGCAACGTCCCGGGGCGGAGACACAGCAGGTGTCAGTTACAATGCTATCACAGGGGCTCAACATAGCTATCAACACCTAATGAGAGACTAGGATTCTCAGAAACCAAGCTGGGCTACCGAGAGGCTGGGTAAATATATACCTTCTGTGTTGATGGTGCTGATGGGTTGTCTCAGCTTATATCAATAAAGGTCAATCAGTCATGTCAATTTATACAGTTTGAGTACAGATCAGTTTGTTATATTAATTAGAGAATGCCATCAATAATATTACGCACAGTCAATGTAATGAAATATCCTAACATTTTGAGGACACTGCAAAATGTTCAGATATTTCAATACATTGACTTTGCGTAATATTATTGATGACATTCTCCAATTAATATAACAAACTAATCTGTTACTCAACAAATTATCTGTATATTTCTACCTTGAAATAGTGAAATAGTGATAGTGGATTTGGATGTTTGAAGCAGGTGTTTATAATTGCAAGCATTGCTTAATTAAATGGCGAGTGAAAATCCAGTCCAAATGAAATCAACACAAATTGAGAGCCATTTTATTCTATTAGCAGCTCAGATTATCCATTAAATAACTATTAGATTATCAAAAGGTTAGAACTCAGAACACCTCCATTGGAAGTCTCACACAACCTTTATCGGTCTTAATTGAACAAGTCCACTGCTGGGACATCAATAGGTCATGTGTTCCAAGTCTAGACATTGTGAACACTAACAGGGGATCTGAAACATACACCATGACCCGCTCAGACTTCTCTTTCCAATACCTTGGATAAAATGCCTTTTTAATGATACATAAGAAAATAAGAAAACAGATTTATTTTGAATCAAACATCAAATCTTGAAATCACGTCTTGAAACAACTAACAACTAGACATGTCTCCCCCCAACCAAATTCTCCCCCATCTAAATACTCCCCCAACCAAATTCTCCCTCATCCAAATACCTCCCCAACCAACTACTGCCCCAACCAAATACTCCTCTCAACCAAATACTCCCCCCAACTAAATACTGCCCCAACCAAATACTCCTCTCAACCAAATACTCCCCCCAACCAAATACTCCCCCCAACCAAATACTGCCCCAACCAAACACTCATCTCAACCAAATACTCCCCCCAACCAAATACTCCCCCCAACCAAATACTCCCATTAACCAAATACTCCCCCCAACCAAATACTCCTCCCCAACCAAATACTCCTCCCCAACCAAATACTGCCCCAACCAAATACTCCTCTCAACCAAATACTCCCCCAACCAAATACTCCTCCCCAACCGAATACTCTCGCCAAACGTACTGTAGACACTTTCTACCCCTCTGCCCCTAACATATTGCTTTTGTCAGTTCCAAGAAAGCATTGACCCCATATTATCCCTAACCTGATTTGACCCTTTCCCCATACCACCAAATGATTTCTCATTCACTGAGTAATGAGAATGTGTGTAAACTAGAAATGCTTTTAGGCCATTGTTTTTCTGCCTTGTTTTTTTAAGCACACCCCATTGTTCACTGAGAGTGTTATTTAAAAAATATATATATTTCACCTTTATTTAACCAGGTAGGCTAGTTGAGAACAAGTTCTCATTTGCAACTGCGACCTGGCCAAGATAAAGCAAAGCAGTTCAACACATAAAACATCACAAAGTTACACATGGAATAAGCAAACATACAATCAATCATACAGTTGAAAAATCTATATTCAGCATGTGCAAATGAGGTAGGATAAGAGAGGTAAGCAATAAATAGGCCATGGTGGTGAAGCAATCACAATATAGCAAGTAAACACTGGAATGGTAGGGTGTGCAGAAGATGAATGTGCAAGTAGAGATACTGGGGTGCAAAGGAGCAAGATAAATAAATAAATACAGTATGCGGATGAGGTAGATTGGATGGGCTATTTACAGATGAGCTATGTACAGGTGCAGTGATCTGTGAGCTGCTCTGACAGCTGGTGCTTAAAGCTAGTGAGGGAGGTAAGAGTCTCCAGCTTCAGAGATTTTTGCAGTTCGTTCCAATCATTGGCAGCAGAGAACTGGAAGGAGAGGCGGCCAAAGGAAAAATTGTCTTTGGGGGTGACCAGTGAGATATACTTGCTGGAGCGCGTGCTACGGGTGGGTGCTGCTATGGTGACCAGTGAGCTGAGATAAGGTGGGGCTTTATCTAGCAGAGACTTGTAGATGACCTGGAGCCAGTGGGTTTGGCGACGAGTATGAAGCGAGGGCCAGCCAACGAGAGCATACAGGTCGCAGTGGTGGGTAGTATATGGGGCTTTGGTGACAAAACGGATGGCACTGTGATAGATTGCATCCAATCTGTTGAGTAGAGTGTTGGAGGCAATTTTGTAAATGACATCGCCGAAGTCGAGGATCGGTAGGATGGTCAGTTTTACAAGGGTATGTTTGGCAGCATGAGTGAAGGATGCTTTGTTGCGAAATAGGAAGCCGATTCTAGATTTAATTTTGGATTGGAGATGCTTAATGTGAGTCTGGAAGGAGAGTTTACAGTCTAACCAGACACCTAGGTATTTGTAGTTGTCCACATATTCTAAGTCAGAACCGTCCAGAGTAGTGATGCTGGATGGGCGGGCAGGTGCGGGCAGCAAATGGTTGAAGAGCATGCATTTAGTTTTACTTGCATTTAAGAGCAGTTGGAGGCTACGGAAGGAGAGTTGTATGGCATTGAAGCTCATCTGGAGGTTAGTTAACACAGTGTCCAAAGAGGGGCCAGAGGTAAACAGAATGGTGTCATCTGCGTAGAGGTGGATCAGAGAATCACTAGCAGCGAGAGCGACATCATTGATGTATACAGAGAAGAGAGTCGGCCCGAGAATTGAACCCTGTGGCACCCCCATAGAGACTGCCAGAGGTTCGAACAACAGGCCCTCCAATTTGACATACTGAACTCTATCGGAGAAGTAGTTGGTGAACCAAGCGAGGCAGTCATTTGTTGCTGTGGGGATGTTGACCGGGGTAGGGGTAGCCAGGTGGAAAGCATGGCCAGCCGTAGAAAAATGCTTATTAGTGGCTTTGTGTCGGACCCTGTACCCTAATTATAAAGGCCAAAGATAACAGACATCAGGCATACTTCTGGGCCTGGATCCATGAAGTGTCTCAGAAAAGGCCCTAGGAATCCTGTTAAAACCAGTTTTAAGACAAAAAAAACTCCCAGCTCAAAGCAGGTTTTAGGATGATGTTAAGAAACTCTGAACCAGGAGTAAAATCAATTCACAAAAGTTTATCTCAGCTGGTAATCACGACAGTTTGAGATACCGCAAAGGAAAGATAATGATTACGCTCATTGAGATTGTTGCAAATGACTAATCACGATGAGGGATCGCCATCTGTGAACTCTAGCAAGCTTCAGACAACCGCTTTGAATGTGACTGTAGCCTATCAAATGTTGCAATGCTAAAACGTTTGATATCATTTTCGCATGTGCGTGTGAATCCTCTCATAAATCTATTCCTACATCTGTGGTAGGTTATCAATCACACAGTTACATGGAATTAAGTTGGGCGTGATTTCTAGAATGTAATATAATGTGGACGAGGGGAGCCTGTAGACCACTGGATGGGAAAGAGAGTGATTGAGTAAGATCAGAGGCTGAAGGACCTGGGCTGACCTGGGTCAGTGATTATGAACACATGGGGCTCTAAAAAGGGGTGTGGTAAGAGGATGGCCAAAAGCCTAGCTTCCTCAGGAGACGACTGCTTTAGACATGTTTCTCCCCCCTCTGACTCTAGTTGGCTCTCTGCTTTAGACATGTTTCTCCCCCCTCTGACTCTAGTCTCCCTGCTTTAGACATGTCTCCCCCCTCTGACTCTAGTTGTCTCTCTGCTTTAGACATGTTTCTCCCCCCTCTGACTCTAGTTGTCTCCCTGCTTTAGACATGTTTCTCTCCCTCTGACTCTAGTTGTCTCTCTGCTTTAGACATGTTTCTCTCCCTCTGACTCTAGTTGTCTCCCTGCTTTAGACATGTTTCTCTCCCTCTGACTCTAGTTGGCTCTCTGCTTTAGACATGTTTCTCTCCGTCTGACTCTAGTTGTCTCTCTGCTTTAGACATGTTTCTCTCCCTCTGACTCTAGTTGTCTCTGTGCTTTAGACATGTCTCCCCCCTCTGACTCTAGTTGTCTCTCTGCTTTAGACATGTTTCTCTCCCTCTGACTCTAGTTGTCTCCCTGCTTTAGACATGTTTCTCTCCCTCTGACTCTAGTTGTCTCTCTGCTTTAGACATGTTTCTCTCCCTCTGACTCTAGTTGTCTCTCTGCTTTAGACATGTCTCCCCACTCTGACTCTAGTTGTCTCCCTGCTTTAGACATGTTTCTCTCCCTCTGACTCTAGTTGTCTCTCTGCTTTAGACATGTCTCCCCCCTCTGACTCTAGTCTCCCTGCTTTAGACATGTCTCCCCCCTCTGACTCTAGTTGTCTCTCTGCTTTAGACATGTTTCTCTCCCTCTGACTCTAGTTGTCTCTCTGCTTTAGACATGTCTCCCCCCTCTGACTCTAGTCTCCCTGCTTTAGACATGTTTCTCTCCCTCTGACTCTAGTTGTCTCTCTGCTTTAGACATGTCTCCCCCCTCTGACTCTAGTTGTCTCTCTGCTTTAGACATGTTTCTCTCCCTCTGACTCTAGTTGTCTCTCTGCTTTAGACATGTTTCTCTCCCTCTGACTCTAGTTGTCTCTCTGCTTTAGACATGTTTCTCTCCCTCTGACTCTAGTTGTCTCTCTGCTTTAGACATGTTTCTCCCCCCTCTGACTCTAGTTGTCTCTCTGCTTTAGACATGTTTCTCTCCCTCTGACTCTAGTTGTCTCCCTGCTTTAGACATGTCTCCCCCCTCTGACTCTAGTTGTCTCTCTGCTTTAGACATGTTTCTCTCCCTCTGACTCTAGTTGTCTCTCTGCTTTAGACATGTTTCTCTCCCTCTGACTCTAGTTGTCTCCCTGCTTTAGACATGTCTCCCCCCTCTGACTCTAGTTGTCTCTCTGCTTTAGACATGTTTCTCTCCCTCTGACTCTAGTTGTCTCTCTGCTTTAGACATGTTTCTCTCCCTCTGACTCTAGTTGTCTCTCTGCTTTAGACATGTTTCTTTCCCTCTGACTCTAGTTGTCTCTCTGCTTTAGACATGTTTCTCTCCCTCTGACTCTAGTTGTCTCTCTGCTTTAGACATGTTTCTCTCCCTCTGACTCTAGTTGTCTCTCTGCTTTAGACATGTTTCTCTCCCTCTGACTCTAGTTGTCTCCCTGCTTTAGACATGTTTCTCTCCCTCTGACTCTAGTTGTCTCTCTGCTTTAGACATGTTTCTCTCCCTCTGACTCTAGTTGTCTCTCTGCTTTAGACATGTTTCTCTCCCTCTGACTCTAGTTGTCTCTCTGCTTTAGACATGTTTCTCTCCCTCTGACTCTAGTTGTCTCTCTGCTTTAGACATGTTTCTCTCCCTCTGACTCTAGTTGTCTCCGTGCTTTAGACATGTTTCTCTCCCTCTGACTCTAGTTGTCTCTCTGCTTTAGACATGTTTCTCTCCCTCTGACTCTAGTTGTCTCTCTGCTTTAGACATGTTTCTCTCCCTCTGACTCTAGTTGTCTCTCTGCTTTAGACATGTTTCTCTCCCTCTGACTCTAGTTGTCTCCCTGCTTTAGACATGTTTCTCTCCCTCTGACTCTAGTTGTCTCCCTGCTTTAGACATGTTTCTCTCCCTCTGACTCTAGTTGTCTCTCTGCTTTAGACATGTTTCTCCCCCCTCTGACTCTAGTTGTCTCCCTGCTTTAGACATGTTTCTCTCCCTCTGACTCTAGTTGTCTCTCTGCTTTAGACATGTTTCTCTCCCTCTGACTCTAGTTGTCTCTGTGCTTTAGACATGTTTCTCTCCCTCTGACTCTAGTTGTCTCTCTGCTTTAGACATGTTTCTCTCCCTCTGACTCTAGTTGTCTCTCTGCTTTAGACATGTTTCTCTCCCTCTGACTCTAGTTGTCTCTCTGCTTTAGACATGTTTCTCTCCCTCTGACTCTAGTTGTCTCCCTGCTTTAGACATGTTTCTCTCCCTCTGACTCTAGTTGTCTCCCTGCTTTAGACATGTTTCTCTCCCTCTGACTCTAGTTGTCTCTGTGCTTTAGACATGTTTCTCTCCCTCTGACTCTAGTTGTCTCTCTGCTTTAGACATGTTTCTCTCCCTCTGACTCTAGTTGTCTCCGTGCTTTAGACATGTTTCTCTCCCTCTGACTCTAGTTGTCTCTCTGCTTTAGACATGTCTCCCCCCTCTGACTCTAGTTGTCTCTCTGCTTTAGACATGTTTCTCTCCCTCTGACTCTAGTTGTCTCCCTGCTTTAGACATGTTTCTCTCCCTCTGACTCTAGTTGTCTCTCTGCTTTAGACATGTTTCTCTCCCTCTGACTCTAGTTGTCTCCGTGCTTTAGACATGTTTCTCTCCCTCTGACTCTAGTTGTCTCTCTGCTTTAGACATGTTTCTCTCCCTCTGACTCTAGTTGTCTCTCTGCTTTAGACATGTTTCTCTCCCTCTGACTCTAGTTGTCTCTCTGCTTTAGACATGTTTCTCTCCCTCTGACTCTAGTTGTCTCTCTGCTTTAGACATGTTTCTCTCCCTCTGACTCTAGTTGTCTCTCTGCTTTAGACATGTTTCTCTCCCTCTGACTCTAGTTGTCTCTCTGCTTTAGACATGTTTCTCCCCACTCTGACTCTAGTTGTCTCTCTGCTTTAGACATGTTTCTCTCCCTCTGACTCTAGTTGTCTCCCTGCTTTAGACATGTTTCTCTCCCTCTGACTCTAGTTGTCTCTCTGCTTTAGACATGTTTCTCTCCCTCTGACTCTAGTTGTCTCTCTGCTTTAGACATGTTTCTCTCCCTCTGACTCTAGTTGTCTCCCTGCTTTAGACATGTTTCTCTCCCTCTGACTCTAGTTGTCTCTGTGCTTTAGACATGTTTCTCTCCCTCTGACTCTAGTTGTCTCCCTGCTTTAGACGTGTTTCTCTCCCTCTGACTCTAGTTGTCTCTCTGCTTTAGACATGTTTCTCTCCCTCTGACTCTAGTTGTCTCCCTGCTTTAGACATGTTTCTCTCCCTCTGACTCTAGTTGTCTCTCTGCTTTAGACATGTTTCTCTCCCTCTGACTCTAGTTGTCTCTCTGCTTTAGACATGTTTCTCTCCCTCTGACTCTAGTTGTCTCTGTGCTTTAGACATGTTTCTCCCCACTCTGACTCTAGTTGTCTCTGTGCTTTAGACATGTTTCTCCCCACTCTGACTCTAGTTGTCTCTCTGCTTTAGACATGTTTCTCTCCCTCTGACTCTAGTTGTCTCTCTGCTTTAGACATGTTTCTCCCCACTCTGACTCTAGTTGTCTCTGTGCTTTAGACATGTTTCTCCCCACTCTGACTCTAGTTGTCTCTGTGCTTTAGACATGTTTCTCCCCACTCTGACTCTAGTTGTCTCTGTGCTTTAGACATGTCTCCCCACTCTGACTCTAGTTGTCTCCCTACCCCCTCTCTATCAGTGGGATATATCCAAGAGCTGTTGCAAGTCCACCAGAGATTAGCTGAACCTTAATGGAATATTTTATTATCATGTTCTCTGGGAAGGTCAGAGGAGACTGTTTATAGACCATTGATTTAATCTCCTTTTGACACAGCATGTATTTGATACATAGTGCTATGTGTGTATTATTCTTGTTAGATAACCTAGTTAGTTTTATTATGTTAACATGTGTTTAAAAACCATGGCAGTTCAATTAGTGTTAAAGGTGAGTCACGTGGCAGGGTGGCTCACTCGGCGCTCTGCATGGTAGAGGCTAATCCCTAAAAGTCAGGGGTCAGGGCACAGGTCAACATGAACACTTGTTAGGTTATGACCTGTCTACCCCACAGGTGCCCATAGTTCTCAAGGTCAAACACTTCAATCTTAAATCCAGCACAAATATGTCTCCATATAGAACATCAACCTTAGCTACTGGCCAATCACCTAGCAACTGATTGCTTTCAACTGAAATGTGTCCTCCGCATTTAACCCAATCCCTCTGAATCAGAGAGGTGCAGGGGGCTGCTTAATCGACATCCACGTCTTCAGCGCCCGGGGAACAGTGGGTTAACTGCCTTGCTCAGGGGCAGAATGACAGCTTTTTACCTTGCCAGCTCGGGGATTCCATCCAGCAACCTGATACACTCTTAGAAATAAAAGTGCTATCTAGAACCTTAAAGGTTTCTTCGGCTGTCCCCATAGGATAACTCTTTGAAGAACCCTTTTTAATTGCAGGTAGAACCCTTTTCGGTTCCATGTAGTACCCTTTCTTTAGAGGGTTCTACATGGAACCAAGAAGGGTTCTACCTGGAACCAAAAATAGTTATCCTATAGGGACAGCCGAAGAACCCTTTTGGAACAATTTTTTCTAAGAGTGTAGCCTTCTTTAAAAAAGAGCTATTTGCATTTTTAGACGATTGACTTCAATGTCACTCGATTGATGAAGTGCTCAATTAAACAGTTTTTGGAGGAAATTGCTTGAACAATTACATAAGAGATAATGAGCTTTTATTTGATCAATCTCACTTTCCATCAGTTCCACTTGCATGGTTCTGAGGGTATTTGTAGTAAGTAGTGTTCCTGCTTGGTGTGTCTACTTAAAGTCAAGTCAGACGTTTACCTCATTCTGGAGAACTTGCTATACATGTCTGGGAAAATGGCCCAAAGAGATTAATACTGGTCAATAATTACATTTGACATTTTAGTCATTTAGCAGACGCTCTTATCCAGAGCGACTTACAGTAGTGAATGCATACATTTCATACATTTTTTTCTCCCTACTGGTCCCCCGTGGGAATAATATTTGATAAAGCATACAGAATTGCTTGAATTTTTCCTGGAAGACATTGTTTTCCTTTTTTTAAAGGCATATTGTTCATATCACTACCATATTATATGTGTGTCTCTGTTGTGTATATATGCTTCTTAAAGAACATTTTAGCCCAGAATTTGTAAAAGAGGCCTTAGGGATTGATATACTTTGGCCAAATAGCTTCAGATCACTTATGTGTTGACCATTTCAGGGAAAGCAGATAAGAGTTTGTTTTTAGAATAACTGGTCCAAAGAACATGCATTGATGTTTGATAACGTTTATGGTTAGTGTGATATCAGATGGACTGTACAGCCTGGAAGCACCACAACAACCCTAGACCCCCTGCCTATACATGACTAGTCATAAATATCAACATGTCTGTCTCTTGTTCCGTTCTGTCCTTCTAGACAGCCTCTCTTCCTCTCCTCTCCTCTCCTCTCCTCTCCTCTCCTCTCCTCTCCTCTCCTCTCCTCTCCTCTCCCCTCCTCTTCCCTCCACTACCCTCTCCTCTCCTCTATCTCTCGTTCTCTCTTCACCTGGTGAAGTGGCATCAGTTAGACATATTTAGGACTGGGCTGTCTGATCTGACAGATGTCCCCTTATCCTTGATGTCTAGTCTGGACAAACAGTTGGCTTGTTCCTGTGTCTTCTCTTCTGGCTTGCCAGGCGGTGGATTGTGTAACCATCCGGGGGCATCAGATCCACATGTAATTTTGTAGCTACACTTATCAGCATAATCACAGAGAGAGGCTGCCCGCCAGATCGAATCGCCTCGCTAGCCCACCGGTCAAACAGACAGAGAGGAGGAATCAGAAACAGATAATGAAGTTAAAGGATGGATTGTTTTGATGTGCAGCTCTTAGACAGCTGTTTCTCTGATGAATAGGATGGGTGTTATTTTTATTCATTTAATTAACCTTTATTTAACTAGGCAAGTGAACATAGTATTAGGGAAAGGGGATACCTAGTCAGCTAAGAACAAATTCTTATTTATAATGGCGGCCTACCAAAAGGCAAAAGGCCTCCAGCGGGGACGGGGGCTGGGATTAAAAATACAAATATAGGACAAAACACACATCACGACAAGAGAGACACCACAACACTACACAAAGAGACCTAAGACAACATCATAGCATGGCAGCAACACATGACAACAACTTTGAGGGCTCCAGAAAGAGACAGCAGACAAAACATCAGGTCTTGGAGAGACAGAGGAGACCCTAAAGATCATGTTGTCTTGGATATGAGCTTCGTGGTGAGCATAATTCTGGCCTGGCTCTTTGTTGTCGGCTCCATGGAGTCCCACATCTCTCTCCCCAATGGCGGTGAGCCCTCGGCTGGGCTGAACACTGAGCCTCAGGCCTGTTTCAAAGACTGGAAGATGAAGAAACAAGCAGCCATCAACCCGCTCCTCAGGGAGCTATGATTACCTGGTTTTGAAAGCAGAAACAAACCATCTGTCATCTCGATGTAAACTTAAATAGTTTTAGGGCACCCTCTGCGATTAGAATGAGATCAGATGTCCCATAATACTGTCCACTTGTGATGACTCACGTTTACTTCTTCCTCCTTACTCAGTTTAGAAGAAGAGGGAAAAAAACACATGGCCATTCTCGCTAGAGGTCAATATTGGTCAATACCGTTGATCATTTAAACACTATGACCTCTGACCACTGCTTCCCTTTGAGCAAGGCAGTGTCTTTAAATGGCACCCTATTCCCTTATTTTGTCTTGTTGCTTTTTGTTCTATGTTGCTCTGTCTGTATGCTACATCTTGCTTGTCCTATGTTGCTCTGTCTGTATGCTATGTCTTGCTTGTCCTATGTTACTCTGCGTGTGCTCACTGTTCAATGATTGTCTATATTGTAATTGTTTTTAATAACCTGCCCAGGGACTGCGGTTGAAAATTAGCCGGCTGGCTAAAACCGTCACTTTTACTGAAACGTTGATTAATGTGCACTGTCCCTGTAAAAATAACATAAACTCAAACTCAAACTTATATAGTGCACAGCTTTTGACCAAATCCCTATGGTCCCATGACAAAAGTAGCGCACTATAAAGGGAATAGGGTGCCACTTGAGATGCAGAGCAGGAACGGGATGCTCCCTAATATCGCTGAGCTGGAAGTTGATCCAGATCCGCTGTCAGTCCGGTCAGTCCGGTGGGACTCAGAGCAGGTGTGGCTCAGTATGCCTGTGTAACCGATGTGAAATGGCTAGTTAGTTAGCGGTGGTGCGCGCTAATAGCGTTTCAATCGGTGATGTCACTCGCTCTGAGACTTGAAGTAGGGTTTCCCCTTGCGTTGCAAGGGCCGTGGCTCTTGTGGCGCGATGGGTAACGATGCTTCGGTGGGTGTCAGTTGTTGATGTGTGCAAGGGTCCCTGGTTTGAGCCCGGGTTGCGGCGAAGAGAGGGACGGAACCTACACTGTTACACCTGTCCTGAGAAGATCCGAGAATGATCTGGGAATGAGGAGATAGATAGCAGGAAACAATATTTATGTAGGGAAGGATGAGACACCATTTGTCTTCCTGCCGTCTCCGGTAAAGCACTTGAACCTTTGAGCGCCCCTTCAACTGAGAGTAGTAGTCAGAGTGCTTTGAGGGGAATGGCTCCCAAGAGGGTTGACAAAGTCTGTTATTAAAACCTCTAGCTGCCAAGGTCTTTGAAGGAGTGTGAGAGAGTGTGTGTGTGTGCATGCATGCGTGCTTTTGTGCATGTTAAGAGTAGAAAATATTTTCTCAGGTACTCCAAACCCAGAGTCCTTCATTCTTCCCTCGTGATTCTGTTAGCTAGATGATTGAATGGATACAGAACAAATGTTGAGATAAAAGCTTTGAACTTTGCTTCTCATTCTTAAGTTGTTTGATTTAGTGAGCAATAACAGTAAGCTTGTGGAATGGTTAGTTCAATGATGAATGTATAGATGCTGTGACTGGGTTTTAACACCTCAGGAACCAAATTGAACTAGGTTGTCTCTGTCGCGACCCAATATTCACATCGCAAAAAATAATCGGCAAAATACAATCTGGAAAACTAATTTTAATGCTATATTGATATTAAATGTTGCAATTACGTATATGACAAGTGAACAACATTCCCACCTCATTCATTGTCAATAATTACATTTAGTCCATATTCATGTTAATAGTCTCACTGGCTTGAGACCACAAAATCAACCAGAATACTGCTGCTAATAGCTCTTTATTGAAAATACTGTGATTGAAGAAAAATTGTTGAGATTATTTAAAAAAGTTGAGTTCATTATCATTTCTACACACTTTCTACCTGATTGAAGTGGTTTAAGTTCAGACTGGAGTAAATGGTGTGTAGATGACTGACTGTTGGGTGTTGTCAGAATCCTGTCCTCCCTTAGAGCAGGTGACTCCCCTCGCTCTTCTCAAGGACTGTTCATGTGTTGAGTCTGTCCTAGCTGAGTCATAGCCTGGGTGGATCCACCATACAAACACAGCACTCTCTGGGGGCTGGCCAGGGAAAAGAGAATACTGTGGGTAGCCTGCAATATAGCCTTGTACTGTATGTTTCCTAATAAGGCATGTCTATCTTCCTATCTTTTTCTTTGTGTTTTATGAGGTATCTATGCTGTGGACAGTTTGATCATGAATCTGGTTCTAAATGAAGTTGGGTGTGTTGTTGGAGTGTGTGTGGTCTGGGTGTGTTACGCATGTCATCCTCCACACCACTGTCTTGTTAAATATGTGGATGCTTCCAGATTCTACACCCTTTTCCAGAAGTACACACTTTCAGACTCCCCGTCATTGATTTAAAAGCACAGGGTTGGTGTAAGCATTGGCCATGTGAATGTGTGCAAAGGACACTACAGTAGAAGCTTGTAGAATCGGGACTCAGACTTCGTGTGTGTGTGTTCTCCAGGCGTGGCGTACTCCACCTCCATGAGAGCAGGGGGATCCAGGACCTGGGCATGCCTCGCTGGGAGCTGGTCCTCTGTCTGGTGGCTGTGGTCTTTCTTCTCTACTTCAGTCTCTGGAAGGGCGTCAAGTCCTCCGGCAAGGTACTGCTGACACACTGTGCTGTACCCTACCGCTTAGGACAGCACACACTCCTACTGTAGTACAACACACACTCCTACTGTAATATAGCACACACCCTACTGTAATACAACACACACTCCTACTGTAATACAACACACACTCCTACTGTAATACAACACACACTCCTACTGTAGTACAACACACACTCCTACTGTAGTACAACACACACTCCTACTGTAATACAACACACACTCCTACTGTAATACAACACACACTCCTACTGTAATATAGCACACACTCCTACTGTAATACAACACACACTCCTACTGTAATACAACACACACACCTACTGTAGTACAAGACACACTCCTACTGTAGTACAGCACACACTCCTACTGTAGTACAACACACACTTCTACTGTAGTACAACGCACACTCCTACTGTAATACAACGCACACTCCTACTGTAGTACAACGCACACTCCTACTGTAGTACAACACACACTCCTACTGTAATACAACACACACTCCTACTGTAGTACAACACACACTCCTACTGTAATACAACACACACTCCTACTGTAATACAACACACACTCCTACTGTAGTACAACGCACACTCCTACTGTAGTACAACACACACTCCTACTGTAATACAACACACACTCCTACTGTAGTACAACACACACTCCTACTGTAGTACAACACACACTCCTACTGTAATACAACACACACTCCTACTGTAATACAACACACACTCCTACTGTAATATAGCACACACTCCTACTGTAATACAACACACACTCCTACTGTAATACAGCACACACTCCTACTGTAATACAACACACTCTCCTACTGTAATACACCACACACCCTACTGTAATACAACATACACTCCTACTGTAATACAACACACACTCCTACTGTAATACAACACACACTCCTACTGTAGTACAACACACACTCCTACTGTAGTACAACACACACTCCTACTGTAATACAACACACACTCCTACTGTAGTACAAGACACACTCCTACTGTAGTACAACACACACTCCTACTGTAGTACAGCACACACTCCTACTGTAGTACAACACACACTCCAACTGTAGTACAACACACACTTCAACTGTAATACAACACACACTCCTACTGTAATACAACACACACTCCTACTGTAGTACAACACACACTCCTACTGTAGTACAACACACACTCCTACTGTAATATAACACACACTCCTACTGTAATACAACACACACTCCTACTGTAATACAACACACACTCCTACTGTAGTACAACACACAATCCTACTGTAATATAACACACACTCCTACTGTAGTACAACACACAATCCTACTGTAATACAACACACACTACTACTGTAGTACAACAAATCAAAATCAAATCAAATGTATTTATATAGCCCTTCTTACATCAGCTGATATCTCAAAGTGCTGTACAGAAACCCAGCCTAAAACCCCAAACAGCAAGCAATGCAGGTGTAGAAGCACGGTGGCTAGGAAAAACTCCCTAGAAAGGCCAAAACCTAGGAAGAAACCTAGAGAAGAACCAGGCTATGAGGGGTGGCCAGTCCTCTTCTGGCTGTGCCGGGTGGAGATTATAACAGCACATGGCCTAGATGTTCAAATGTTCATAAATGACCAGCATTGTCAAATAATAATAATCATAGTAGTTGTCGAGGGTGCAACAAGTCAGTAACACAAGAGTAAGTGTCAGTTGGCTTTTTCATAGCCGATCTTTGAGAGTATCTCTACCGCTCCTGCTGTCTCTAGAGAGTTGAAAACAGCAGGTCTGGGACAGGTAGCACGTCCGGTGAATAGGTCAGGGTTCCAGCAGGTCTGGGACAACAGGTCTGGGACAGGTAGCACGTCCGGTGAACAGGTCAGGGTTCCATAGCTGCAGTCTGAACAGTTGGAACTGGAGCAGCAGCACGGCCAGGTGAACTGGGGACAGCAAGGAGTCATCAAGCCAGGTAGTCCTGAGGCATGGTCCTAGGGCTCAGGTCCTCCGAGAGAGAGAAAGAAAGAAAGAGAAAGAGAGAATTAGAGAGAGCATATTTCAATTCACACAGGACACCGGAAAAGACAAGAGAAATACTCCAGATGTGACAGACTGACCCTAGCCCCCCCGACACATAAACTACTGCAGCATAAATACTGGAGGCTGAGACAGGAGGGGTCAGGAGACACTGTGGCCCCATCCGATGAAACCCCCGGACAGGGCCAAACAGGTAGGATATAACCCCACCCACTTTGCCAAAGCACAGCCTCCACACCACTGGAGGGATATTTCCAGCCACCAACATACCATCCCGGGACAAGGCCGAGTATAGCCCACAAAGATCTCCGCCACGGCACAGCCCAAGGGGGGGCACCAACCCAGACAGGAAGACCACGTCAGTGACTCAACCCACTCAAGTGACGCACCCCTCCCAGGGACGGCATGGAAGAACACCAGTAAGCCAGTGACTCAGCCCCCGTAATAGGGGTAGAGGCAGAGAATCCCAGTGGAAAGAGGGGAAACCGGCCAGGCAGAGACAGCAAGGGCGGTTCGTTGCTCCAGCCTTTCCGTTCACCTTCACAACCCTGGGCCAGACTACACTTAATCATAGGACCTACTAAAGAGATGTGTCTTCAGTAAAGACTTAAAGGTTGAGACTGAGTCTGCGTCTCTCACATGGGTAGGCAGACTATTCCATAAAAATGGAGCTCTATAGGAGAAAGCCCTGCCTCCAGCTGTTTGCTTAGAAATTCTAGGAACAATTAGGAGGCCCGCGTCTTGTGACCGTAGCGTACGTGTAGGTATGTACGGCAGGACCAAATCGGAAAGATAGGTAGAGGCAAGCCCATGTAATGCTTTGTAGGTTAGCAGTAAAACCTTGAAATCAGCCCTTGCCTTAACAGGAAGCCAGTGTAGGGAGGCTAGAACTGGAGTAATATGATCAAATTTTTTGGTTCTAGTCAGGATTCTAGAAGCCGTATTTAGCACTAACTGAAGTTTATTTAGTGCTTTATCCAGGTAGCCGGAAAGTAGAGCATTGCAGTAGTCCAACCTAGAAGTAACAAAGGCATGGATACATTTTTCTGCATCATTTTTGGACAGAAAGTTTCTGATTTTTGCAATGTTACGTAGATGGAAAAAAGCTGTCCTTGAAACAGTCTTGATATGTTCTTCAAAAGAGAGATCAGGGTCCAGAGTAACAACGAGGTCCTTCACAGTTTTATTTGAGACGACTCTACAACCATCCAGATTAATTGCCAGATTCAACAGAAGATCTCTTTGTTTCTTGGGACCTAGAACAAGCATCTCTGTTTTGTCCGAGTTTAAGAGTAGAAAGTTTGCAGCCATCCACTTCCTTATGTCTGAGACACAGGCTTCTAGCGAGGGCAATTTTGGGGCTTCACCATGTTTCATTGAAATGTACAGCTGTGTGTCATCCGCATAGCAGTGAAATTTAACATGATGTTTTCGAATGACATCCCCAAGAGGTAAAATATATAGTGAAAACAATAGTGGTCCTAAAACGGAACCTTGAGGAACACCGACATTTACAGTTGATTTGTCAGAGGACAAACCATTCACAGAGACAAACTGATATCTTTCCGACAGATAAGACCTAAACCAGGCCAGAACTTGTCCATGTAGACCAATTTGGGTTTCCAATCTCTCCAAAAGAATGTGGTGATCGATGGTATCAAAAGCAGCACTAAGATCTAGGAGCACGAGGACAGACGCAGAACCTCGATCTGACGTCATTAAAAGGTCATTTACCACCTTCACAAGTGCAGTCTCAGTGCTATGATGGGGTCTAAAACCAGACTGAAGCGTTTCGTGTACATTGTTTGTCTTCAGGAAGGCAGTGAGTTGCTGCGCAACAGCTTTTTCAATTTTTTTTGAGAGGAATGGAAGATTCGATATAGGCCAATAGTTTTTTATAATTTCTGGGTCAAGATTTGGCTTTTTCAAGAGAGGCTTTATTACTGCCACTTTTAGTGAGTTTGGTACACATCCGGTGGATAGAGAGCCGTTTATTATGTTCAACATAGGAGGGCCAAGCACAGAAAGCAGCTCTTTCAGTAGTTTAGTTGGAATAGGGTCCAGTATGCAGCTTGAAGGTTTAGAGGCCATGATTATTTTCATCATTGTGTCAAAAGATATAGTACTAAAGCACTTTAGTGTCTCCCTTGATCCTAGGTCCTGGCAGGGTTGTGCAGACTCAGGACAACGGAGCTTTGGAGGAATACGCAGATTTAAAGAGGAGTCCGTAATTTGCTTTCTAATGATCATGATCTTTTCATCAAAGAAGTTCATGAATTCATCACTGCTGAAGTGAGAGCCATCCTCTCTTGGGGAATGCTGCTTTTTAGTTAATTTTGCAACAGTATCAAAAATAAATTTCGGATTGTTCTTATTTTCCTCAATTAAGTTGGAAAAATAGGATAATCGAGCAGCAGTGAGGGCTCTTCGATACTGCACGGTACCTACTGTAGTACAACACACAAATCCTACTGTAATACAACACACACTCCTACTGTAATACAACACACACTCCTACTGTAGTACAACACACACTCCTACTGTAATATAACACACACTCCTACTGTAATATAACACACACTCCTACTGTAATACAGCACACACTCCTACTGTAATACAACACACACTCCTACTGTAGTACAACACACACTCCTACTGTAATACAACACACACTCCTACTGTAATATAACACACACTCCTACTGTAATACAACACACACTCCTACTGTAATACAACACACACTCCTACTGTAATACAACACACACTCCTACTGTAGTACAACACACACTCCTACTGTAATACAACACACACTCCTACTGTAATACAACACACACTCCTACTGTAGTACAACACACACCCCTACTGTAGTACAACACACACTCCTACTGTAGTACAACACACACTCCTACTGTAATACAACACACACTCCTACTGTAATATAACACACACTCCTACTGTAATACAGCACACACTCCTACTATAGTACAACACACACTCCTACTGTAGTACAACACACACTCCTACTGTAGTACAACACACACTCCTACTGTAATACAACACACACTCCTACTGTAATACAACACACACCCCTACTGTAATACAACACACACTCCTACTGTAATATAACACACACTCCTACTGTAATACAACACACACTCCTACTGTAATACAACACACACTCCTACTGTAGTACAGCACACACTCCTACTGTAGTACAACACACACTCCTACTGTAATATAACACACACTCCTACTGTAATACAACACACACTCCTACTGTAATACAACACACACTCCTACTGTAGTACAACACACACTCCTACTGTAATACAACACACACTCCTACTGTCGTTCTGCCCTTGAGCAAGGCAGTTAACCCCCAACAACAACTGCTCCCCAGGTGCCGATGACGTTGATTGAAGCAGCCCGCTGCACCTCTCTGATTCAGAGGGGTTGGGTTAAATGCAGAAGACACATTTCGGTATCCCCCTTCCCTTTCCCTAGTATAGCACTCACTCCTACTGTACACAAAATGAAATGTGGTTGTGCTACACTACAGTACCTTGAGAAATAAAATCTATAAACAGTAACCGGAGTGTGACCATAACCAGTCTCTGAGTTGACAGATCTAAGCCCTGTTTAGTACGGCTTGGTGCGTGAGTTTACACACATCTGAAAAAGAACATCTATACGGTCACCAAAGCTGACAGACCAGGGAGAATACAATTCACATGATGTCTGCATGTCATAGGACATGATCTCACAGCAATAATCTGCAGTAATCTGTAATGTTATGTTGTCCAGGTGGTGTATTGAACACTACTATACACTCTTAGAAATAAAGGTGCTATCTAGAACCATAAAGGGTTCTTCGGCTGTCCCCATAGGATAAGCCTTTGAAGAAATGTTTTTGGTTCCAGGTAGACGCTCTTATCCAGAGCGGCTTACAATTAGCGCAGTAATCTTGGGATAGCTAGGTGAGACAACCACATATCACAGTTGTAGCTTGCACATTTTCCCTCAATAAAGTAGTTATCAGCAAAATCTGTGATGGTAAGAAAAGACAGGTGCAGATAGTCATGTATCTAATGTTCTGTATTGTGTCCAGGTGGTGTATTGAACACTACTGTTGTCATGTATCTAATGTTCTGTATTGTGTCCAGGTGGTGTATTGAACACTACTGTTGTCATGTATCTAATGTTCTGTATTGTGTCCAGGTGGTGTATTGAACACTACTGTTGTCATGTATCTAATGTTCTGTATTGTGTCCAGGTGGTGTATTGAACACTACTGTTGTCATGTATCTAATGTTCTGTATTGTGTCCAGGTGGTGTATTGAACACTACTGTTGTCATGTATCTAATGTTCTGTATTGTGTCCAGGTGGTGTATTGAACACTACTGTTGTCATGTATCTAATGTTCTGTGTTGTGTTGTGTCCAGGTGGTGTATTGAACACTACTGTTGTCATGTAGCTAATGTTCTGTGTTGTGCTTTGTCCATGTGGTGTATTGAACACTACTGTTGTCATGTAGCTAATGTTCTGTGTTGTGTTGTGTTGTGTCCAGGTGGTGTATTGAACACTACTGTTGTCATATATCTAATGTTCTGTGTTGTGTTGTGTCCAGGTGGTGTATTGAACACTACTGTTGTCATGTATCTAATGTTCTGTGTTGTGTTGTGTTGTGTCCAGGTGGTGTATTGAACACTACTGTTGTCATGCAGCTAATGTTCTGTGTTGTGTTGTGTCCAGGTGGTGTATTGAACACTACTGTTGTCATGTAGCTAATGTTCTGTGTTGTGTTGTGTTATGTCCAGGTGGTGTATTAAACACTACTGTTGTCATGTATCTAATGTTCTGTGTTGTGTTGTGTTGTGTCCAGGTGATGTATTGAACACTACTGTTGTCATGTACCTAATGTTCTGTGTTGTGTTGTGTCCAGGTGGTGTATTGAACACTACTGTTGTCATGTATCTAATGTTCTGTGTTGTGTTGTGTCCAGGTGGTGTATTGAACACTACTGTTGTCATGTAGCTAATGTTCTGTGTTGTGTTGTGTCCAGGTGGTGTATTGAACACTACTGTTGTCATGTATCTAATGTTCTGTGTTGTGTTGTGTCCAGGTGGTGTACATCACGGCCACAATGCCCTATGTGGTGCTGTTCGTCCTGCTGATCAGAGGCATCACTCTGCCAGGGGCTATGGACGGCATACGGGCCTACCTCCACATCGACTTTAAACAACTCAACGACCCCAAGGTCAGACAGGTCTTTTGAGTACAATACAGTGTGTTACTGAAATTAGGGATGCAATATTTCCAATAACTTACAAAATTCCCAGGTTCCCGGAATCAAGAGAGAATTAACTAGAAATCCGGTATCCACCGAACAGGATTTCTTAAAACCTGGGAATTTTGGAAAAGATACAAGAATTTGTAAACCCTTTTACTGAGAGACACAGCCTCAGAGTGCAGGACAGTGTTACTGCTCAAGCTCCCATAGTCACGTCCAATATGGAAATAAATGTAATTAACTCGTTTAGAAACCAAAACATGTGTTAGCTGTTTTTGTAAACAAAGTGGAGGGAAAAAAGATAGGAATAAAATATGCCATATTCAATATAGAACGCAGTAAATGAACGGTAAGGAGCTCTTTTTGAAAACATGGCCAAGGAATCATATCAGAGATGAGATTATTTAGAGCCAATAGTCAGTAGATAGTCAGTACTCAGGAGAGATTCTGTCAAATGTAGTGCTCTTCTCTGTATTTTATTGTAATGCCATGGGCTCTTTGAGGACAAATATTTTATATTTTTTTAAGGAGTGGGCAGTTTCTTAATTTCTTCGCTTGATTGAAGAGATAGTAAAGTGTTGGAAAGATGGGGGGATAGGGGAAGGGTGAGTCAAAGGGCAGTGGGCCAGGGTCAGAGGCTGTAACCTCTGGATCACACAGGCCACGAAGACAAATCTTTGAGAGCAACACATAAACTATCTTTCTATGTTCCTGCTGTAGGTGTGGATTGATGCTGCTACTCAGATCTTCTACTCCTTGGGAGCTGGCTTTGGAGTGCTCATTGCATTTGCCAGCTACAATAAATTTGACAACAACTGTTACAGGTAAGACGTATTACTGTGTTGATATCACGGTGCTGTCCTCAGTGCTTCTCTATCATGACCTTACAAGGCTTACATGACCTTCTATAACCCGTAACCAGGCAACGAGATAGAACAGATCCTGTGCTTTGTTTAGTGCTCTTTAGGTTTATCTTTCCTGTTTTAACTGGACAGAAAGGTGATGTGTATCAGGCCAGTGGACCTTCTGGCTTGGAGCTAACAGGATAAGTGCAGGCCATGCTAGGCCAGATGATGGCTGTCGCCATAGGCAGTGTTACCTTCCCTGCCATTCTGTCGTCCTCTAAACCCCTCACAGAGAAACAGACATTAGACTGTGGGGTATGCTGATCCTTGTCATCAATAATAGGTTCCTGTGAAAGTGGAGAGGTGGGTGCTGCTATCAGACCCATTCTGCTTTAAAAACACGTGTGTAGATATCTGGTCTCTTTTGTATTCCAGCTGTGTTTGTGTATGTATAGGTCAGTATGTATGTCTCGCTGGCTGCAGTGGTAACAGTACAGTAATGTTTGTCCATGGACCATTGTCCACCCATTCTATAGACCCATTTCCCGGCCGCATCATGAAAAGTTACATGCGCAGGTTCGCACCAGATAATGGGCTTGTTTACATTGAAGTGAATATGACCACATCCAACTTCAGACGCAGCTCATGTATTCAGATAGTTATCATCTACAGCATCACAGATGTCATCAGAGGATTGATTACTTATCAAACTAGCAAGCCAGCAAGGTAAGGTAAAATATCACAAGTAGAGCTAGATAAAGACAGAAGAATAATATACTTGTTGAACACAGCTAATTAGCTATAGCCATCAGTCATGTGTGTTTTCATGGTCATCACTCACTCACTGCTAAGTTTGTCAAGGTGTATAGCTACAGTATCTGCTACAAATCTGTAGCAAACGTAATTAATATCCCACCCAAGAAACATATGGTTCTCAGAACAGTATGTGCTAACTGGGTGTCCTGCATCATTCACAGAACATTGTGGGAAGGTTGTATGCAAAATTACTATAGGACTACCACGCTTTCACCAAGGTCTCGGAAACATAGGGTTCTCAGAACGTTATGTGTTAGCTGGGTAGTCTTATTGTAGTGTGACGCTGTACAGCCAATTGAATTTCCCACTCTTATAGATTACTTGTCTTGATCTAAACACCTCCCCCAACACAGCTGAAGGCCTCATGTGTGCTCAGCTGGGCCATATTTGGGAGCTGAGAGGCTGAATGAGGACTTGTGAAAGTTGGCTGTTACATCTGTAGATATTCTCAAATGACATCCAAGTGGCTAGCAGCTGGTTGTATTATTCTCCATATTGTACACAGATGGGACGGTTGAGGTCAGACTGTGGTCCATGTTCTCTCTGTCTGTCTGCTGACTGATCGTGGGTTACTGACCACAAACAGTCTTCAGGCTTTCACCTAATTTGATTTCCAGGTGGGCCTCAAAGGCTCTCAAACAACATCCAGTCCCTCTGGCATCAAAATGGTTAATTAAAACCAATACAAAATTAAACTCTTTAAAGGGGCAATCAGCAGTTGATGCATCCATTTTTGGACATATTATTTAATGACATGTACTCATTGATTCTTGAAGAATATAACTTATAAATGCCTCATGAGCTTAGTTCAACTGTCGTACCCCATCAGAACCCAAAATATAAGCTTTGTTTTACTCCAAAGTTTGTAAACAAAGTAAATGTAAACAAACACTATATAGCCTCAAAGCATGGTTTACACTATACATTTGATATCGTGGATGGTCAGTCCTTAAATCCATAGCTCTGTCTATGAATTTGAGAGAGGTTACATTTCTCCAGCCCCATCCCACAGCTTCTTACCAAAATAGGGGTGGGGGGGGACTCTTTTTTATTGTTTTTGTGATGTGGTGAGGTTGGACCCAGGTGCAGAGAAGAGACCAGACGAGGAATCAGTGGTTAAGGATAAACATACTTTACTGAGAAACAGTAGCCGCAGGATCACAGTACACTAGAAAAACACCAAGCACTAAGTCTCAAACTCACTCAATAAACAAACAAACAAACGCACATGGTAAACAATTCAAGCTTCTGCAAAGAAACCACAGAAAACACACCTCTTTTAACAGGGACACAATCATGAAATAATAAGACACACCTGAGTCCAATAAAAGTCTCTCTGGTGCCAGGAGGAACCATGACAGTACCTGTTTGGAGAAAAAGGGACATAGGTGCAGTTTCTTGTCCTACTTGTTCCGCTGTGAAATGGCCACCCTGCTTCGGTGTCCGAGGCTTCCACCTCCACCACAAAGGGATGAGTCGGATCAGGATGAATGAGGATGGGTCCAGAGGTGAAACGTCCCTTGAGCTCCATGAATGCCCTGTCATCTTCGGGGTCCAGCAAAAACGGGTCTGGGACTTGCGGGTTAGGACCGTGAGAGGCTCTGCACCCGCACCAAAATTGTATGTAAAACGCCTGTAAAAATTGGAAAACCCAAGGAACCGCTGGACCTGCTTGAGTGAGGTGGGACGGGGCCAGTTTGTGACCGCCTCAATCTTTACGGGGTCCATTTGGATGCCTGCGGTAGAGATAATGTGACCCAGGAAGGAAACTTGGGATACGTGGAACTCACACTTCTCTACCTTGACATATAGTTGGCTCTGCAGGAGGCGTCTCAGGACTTGGCGGACGTGCAGTATGTGTTCCGGAAGGGTCTTGGAGAAAATCAAGATGTCGTTGAGGTTAACAAAGACGAACCGATTCAACATATCCCTCAGGGTGTCATTGACCAATGCTTGAAAGACTTCTGGTGAGTTCGATAATCTGAAGGGCATGACTAAATACTCATTGTGGCCACTAGGGGTGTTAAAGGCAGTCTTCCATTAATCTCCCTCCCTGATTCTCACCAGATTGTAAGCGTTGCGGAGGTCCAGTTTGGTGAAGAATTGCGCCCCTTGGACCAACTCCAATGCGGAGGACATCAGGGATAGGGGGTAACAATTCTTGATTGTAATCTGGTTCAGCCCTCTGTAGTCGATGCAGGGATGCAGGCCTCCATCCTTCTTACATCCACCAGCAGGGGATGTAGAGGGGCGATTGAAACCCGCCTCCAGCGACTCCCGGATGTTATTGTCCATGACTGCTGCATTAGGGGTCGAGAGGGAATACAGACGACCCCGGGGAGCCTTTGTGCATGCGCCTGTCACGCTCCTGTGGGCTCAGCCGTGTGCGACCCAGCTGTATGGGATCCTCCATGCTGGGCACGGTGGCCTTGGGGTGCTCAGGAAACCGGAATGCTGGAGTGGTGTCAAAAGGGCGCTGTCTGCCCCGTTCCCGGTTGTCAATTCTGATTTCCAGTGTTTTCAGGGACTCGAGGTCCTCTCCCAGTTCCCGAGTGGGCAGTTCATCTTTGATGGAGTTAGACAGACCCTGGTTGAAAGCGGTAACCAGTGCCTCCGTATTCCACCCACTCTCGGCGGCGAGGATGCGGAACTCAATGGCCCCTTGGCGGAGGTTGAACAGTCGGCTGGCCACTTCTCGTCCGGCAGACTGGGTGGTTGAAGACTCGTTGCAGTGAAGGCTACTACGGATCTGCAAGATGGTGGCTGCTGTTCCCACACCGCCATTGCCCACGCCAGGGCCTTGCCCGAGAGTAGAGTGATGATGTAGGTGATCATGGCCTGATCGATGTGGAACGAGGAGGACTGTAGCCCGAACACCAGAGTACACTGAGTGAGAAACCCCTTGCATCCTCCCGAGTGACCGTCATACCACTCAGGGGCTGGGATCTTGGGTTCCCGGTGCAGGTTCCCTGGAGGAATCACAACGACGTCTGTAGCACTGGGCGATGAGACCTGGGCATTGGCTCCTCCTGGGTTGGGGGCATGCCATGGTTGGAGGGACTCAGCAATTGCCCGAAGGTTCCCGGAGATTTGGGAGAGGTGTTCTTGCTGCCATCCTAACAGTGCTCCTTGGTGGGCTACCACATTCCGGATCTGGGAGATCTCTGCTGGGTCCATGTTGTGGCAGAAGCTTGCTATGATGTGGTGAGGTTGGACCCAGGGCTTGGTGGTGGGGTGGGGGGTTACGGCCCCTTCGTTATTCTGTCTTCTAATACCTTGACAAGACCCTCAAGACAAGACCCTCAAGACAAGACCCAAGATATGGTTCCAATAAAAATGTTGGTTTAGATTGACTATGGTTCAAGGAAGCAACAGGAAGTCCAATAGTCGAAGTGTTAATATGGTGGGTTTATTATTGTTCTAAAACCTGTCCTGGTACTATCATGGTAGCTTTATTTTTCTAAACATGTTTTATGTGTGTGTGTTCTCTTCCCAACAGGGATGCTATCCTGACCAGTACAGTGAACTGTGTCACCAGTTTCTTTTCAGGGTTCGCCATCTTCTCTGTGCTCGGCTACATGGCCTACAAACACGGAGTCAGGATAGAGGACGTGGCCACCGAAGGTGAAAGGAACCCTACTAGACATGCATGCACACACACACACACACACACACACACACACACACACACACACACACACACACACAAGCAAGAACACGAACACACACACAGTAAGTGGTGCGGAGGATGACATGCGTAACACACCCAGACCACACACACTCCAACAACACACCCAACTTCATTTAGAACCAGATTCATGATCAAACTGTCCACAGCATAGATACCTCATAAAACACAAAGAAAAAGATAGGAAGATAGACATGCCTTATTAGGAAACATACAGTACAAGGCTATATTGCAGGCTACCCACAGTATTCTCTTTTCCCTGGCCAGCCCCCAGAGAGTGCTGTGTTTGTATGGTGGATCCACCCAGGCTATGACTCAGCTAGGACAGACTCAACACATGAACAGTCCTTGAGAAGAGCGAGGGGAGTCACCTGCTCTAAGGGAGGACAGGATTCTGACAACACCCAACAGTCAGTCATCTACACACCATTTAGAGAGTTTCAAACCCAGTCAAAACATATAAATTCATCATGGGACTAAACATTCCTCAAGCTTACTGTTACTGCTCACTAAATCAAAAAACTTAAAGGAAATATTCACCCATTTTCAATGTTATATCGTTTTTGTGCATCTATAAGCGATTTCATGTTTTCATGTATATCTGAGCTACTGCCATACAAGCAGGCAGAAATAAGTGATGCAAAAGTCGTCATACCGGCTGTATTTCTTCCTGCTTGTACGGCAATAGCTCAGATACACATGAAAACATGAAATGATCCCAGGAAGCGATCAAACATCGCTCAGTGATGCACAAAAATGATATAACATTCAAAATGGGTGAATCATCCCTTTAAGAATGAGCAGCAATGTGCAATGCTTTTAATATAATTGATTGCAACAGTAGCTGAGAGGCTCTGGGGTTGAGATGGAATTGAAATACCAGAGAACATTTCAAACTGTTTTTTTAAGGCAAACAGTTTCCAAGAAGTCACATAAATACTGGCCTGCTGTGGAGAGGGGTTGGCAGACATACCAAAAGAATGGGATCTGTTAAAAATCTGCTTTGCTTTCTAGTTCTTTTGTCTTCTACTTTCCACTGTCTCTAGCTGTCTGTCATATCTTTGTCATCTTGTGTCCTCACTTCTCTGTCTTTCTCTATCCGCTCCTCCTTCTTTCACTTTCCTTTCCATTGTTAAACCATCTCTTATTTCCTCTAAAACGACCTTGTGGACAGGGTCAAGCTCAGGACAAGGAAGTTATATATCAACATCCCACCCAACAATATACTGTTTTATTTCAGCATCCCACCAAACAAGGCACCGTTTTATAGACTGATGGTAATCAGTTGGCTCTGGTGTGTCCTATCACAAGTGTCTCTATCTGTGTATCTGTGTGTGAGTGCAGGTGCAGGACTGGTGTTCATCATCTATCCTGAGGCCATCTCCACCCTGCCTGGATCTACCTTCTGGGCCATAGTATTCTTCATCATGCTGCTGACTCTGGGCATCGACAGCTCTGTGAGTTACTGGCCCTCCTCAGGGTTGAATGACTGCATGCTATGTCCCACCACAGGGCACATATGGCTACTGACCTTTTGTTTCTATCTTATGGTGGGTTTATCTGATCTATCTAGTGGATTTATAGTATGTGAAGATTAGAATACTATATAATCTCCTCCACTCTATCTATCTATCTATATCTGTCTTTCTGTCTCTCTCTCTCTCTCTCTTCTCTCTCCCTCTTCTGTCTCTCTCTCTCTGTCTCTCCCTGTCTCTCTCTCTCTCTATCTGTCCCTCTGTCTCTCTCTTTCTCTCTCTGTCCCTCTCCCTATCTCTCTCTTTCTCTGTCTCTCTCTTTCTCTCTCTGTCCCTCTCTCTGTCTCTCTCTTTCTCTGTCTCTCTCTGTCCCTCTCGCTGTCCCTCGCTCTGTCTCTCTCTGCATTATTCTATTTTCCCATGGTTGCAGTGAGTGCTCTAGGTATTGTCCAGACTAGCAGCAGTGAGGGAAGGCAGTTGTTTTGACTGTTACCCAATAACCATGAAGCATGAGGTGGAAAAGCACATGCACCGCAACCTGAAACACAGGAAAACTTTGTTCAGAGAGATTTACATTTTTCCTCATTCAATTTCTGTTACACAAGGTGATAATTTACTGTAAATGAAGAGAGAAATGAAATTCCACAGCAGGGGAACATTTTCTTTTACAGTAGTAGTCATGCCCAATGTAGCACTGCACTAAGAAAGCTAGGTCTGATCATTTATATTCTAGGCCAAAGGTATTCTGTTTGGGTGCGAAGACTGTGTGATTCTGTTACAATACTACTGTAGGCACTACGGTTTATGTGTTTGTCACTGAATCATCCTAATGTCTGTCTGTCTGTCTGTCTGTCTGTCTGTCTGTCTGTCTGTCTGTCTGTCTGTCTGTCTGTCTGTCTGTCTGTCTGTCTGTCTGTCTGTCTGTCTGTCTGTCTGTCTGTCTGTCTGTCTGTCTGTCTGTCTGTCTGTCTGTCTGTCTGTCTTCTAGATGGGCGGTATGGAGGCGGTCATCACAGGACTCTCAGACGACTTCAAGATCCTGAAGAGGAACAGGAAGCTGTTCACCTTCGCCACGGCATTTGGAACCTTCCTTGTCGCGCTCTTCTGCATCACTAATGTGAGGTCACTTCCTGTTCCTCTGAGTCACATAGGATTTTCATAGTTGTCATATGATTGCATAAATCAAACCAAAGAGACACAAGATAGAGTGTGCCTCTGTGATTTAGGTGGATCAGTCACAGGAAAGACAGAAAAGGGAAACCCCTGTCCAACCATGTGAAGTGCTGTTATTGACTGACTGGATAAGCTTTGTGTTTCATGCTTATCCTTGCCAGCTCACAGTAGTTAACTGCAGCCAGGTTGCCCTCAGTAACATCTGCAACAACCTTTTGACATTGTGTCTCTGTATCTGTCTCTCTCTCTCAGGGAGGTATATATGTTCTGACTTTGTTGGATAACTACGCGGCAGGGACCTCCATCTTGTTTGGGGTGCTGATTGAGGCCATTGGGGTGTCCTGGTTCTACGGTATGTATAATCGGTCCCCCTTAGCCTAGTACAGAGGCACATACTAATGCTGACTTCTTACTGTGGTGAACCTGCTTATCTAATGTACCTTTCCTCATCCTCTTCTGTTGTTCATTAGAGCCCAGCCCTTTGTTCTGTCCATCCCTCCATCACCCCACCCTCCATCACCTCCTGCCCACAGTTGCCCTCTCCTGGCCTGCCCTCTCCTCCGCTGGGCTCTCTCAACCTCCCTAACTCCCTGGCATCTTCACTACCCAGGCCCTGCAGCTACACCTGACATTTACTGGCAGTGTAGAGACACCGTGCTTCCCTTCCTTAGACTGCCACTGTTAACCCCCTTTCTCCATCTCTCCCAATACTCCTCTTTCCATTTCTCCATACACTCCCTCCCTCCTCTTATCTTCTAGACTGCCTCTCTTCACTAATAGATCTCCATCTCTCCCAATACTCCTCTCCTCTGCTCCCTCTCCATGTCTTCAGCTTTCCATACACTCCCCTCCTTCCCTACACCCCCTGCCTTCTCCCTTCCTCCCTGCTCCCTTCCACTCCTCTCCATCCCTCCATACACTCCCATTGTCAGACAGTAGATTGCAGCCATCATAAAGTAGGCCACAGCCAGAGCCACACACAGACCACTGATGGGAGGCTAACTACTGACTGTCTCCCTTGGTGGGGGTCAGAGGAGAGGGAGGCAGGGAGGGGAGGCTAACTACTGACTGTCTCCCTTGGTGGGGGTCAGAGGAGAGGGAGGCAGGGGAGGCTAACTACTGACTGTCTCCCTTGGTGGGGGTCAGAGGAGAGGGAGGCAGGGGAGGCTAACTACTGACTGTCTCCCTTGGTGGGGGACAGAGGAGAGGGAGGCAGGGAGGGGAGGCTAACTACTGACTGTCTCCCTTGGTGGGGGTCAGAGGAGAGGGAGGCTGGGAGGGGAGGCATGGGGGAGTCATAAGAGACTGCACAGTACAGTACAGTGTGTTTGTAATTGTCTGTTTAGCGGTTTGTGTTATTCATCCAATAGAAACTTGAATAAATGTGACAGGGTCATCCATAGTAGTACAGAACCCCTGGAGCAAATTAGGGTTAAGTGCCTTGCTTTAGGGCACATCAACAGACACCACCTTGGGGATTTGAACTAGCAACCTTTCAGTTACAGGCCCAATACTCTAACCGCTAGGCTACCTAGCATGGGCATGTGTGAGGGAGAGTAGTGAATAATTATATGGTGTGTGAAGAGTTGTATGCAGTCTGTTTAGTGTTTTATGTATTGCACAGAGATAATACTGTACGTCGACAAGATGACTTGTGCTTTATCTTTAAACTACAGCCCACCAATGTACACCATGATTTATAGTCAGCATTAACTGTTGAAACTGAACCTCATGAGGAGGTGAGACAGACAGAGCACCCCAGATGCTGAGCTGTTGTCGGGAGGAGATAAAAGGAGAGGGTCTTCTTGTAGATGTTAACAAGCCTGGGCTGCCTTGATAAAGAAACATTATGCCCAAGCTATAGCAACATCATGGTTGTGTACCGAATGGCACCATATTCCCTATATAGTGTACTACTTTTGGTCAAAAGTAGTGCATTATATAGTGCCGTTTGGGACACGATCCATCTCCTTATAGGCAGACTTAACCCTGTGTGAAATTATAATATAACATACTTGGAAGGCTTAGAGACTTTTATGAAACAGATATCATTGAGCTGCATTTTTACTGCTGTGTGAACTCATAATTATACAAGAAATTGGAGTTGTGTGCCATGAAGCTCTTTCTCAGCCAATGCTCCACCTGTTATGAATGGAAATTGATGAGAGGAGCGTTAGTTCTCCTGTGAACTTGAGACATCAGAAGCAAAGCGGACTGTGGGTCTGACCTGGGTGCAAATAGTATTTGCAAGTACGTTGAGTGTTGATTCAACCATACCGTAGTGCCAGATGGGCAGGGTTTATACTTTCGGGACTATTGGTTGTATTGCACCGGGCAAGCTCAATCAAGCTCAGCTTCAGTGTTTGTAAGGAAACAAGTACTATTTGAACCCAGGTCTGCAGTGGGTTTATGGATCTGGTTCTGTGTGCGTGAGTTCAAGCCCTGGTCTTCTGCCCTGTGTTTCCTCTCCAGGCGTGGACCGCTTCAGTGAGGATATCGAGCGCATGATGGGCTTCAAGCCAGGTCTCTACTGGAGGCTGTGCTGGAAGTTTGTCAGCCCCACCTTCCTACTGGTGAGACCCCCGGGGGGCAAGAAAGGGCTGGTTGGGGGACTGGGGTGGGGCGGAAGCCTTTGGCATGGTGCTGGGGGTGGGGATGGGAGGGCAAAGTGCCTGACACTAGCCTAAGGTATTAAACATACTGTAGGAATCATGATCTAAGGTATGTCATTGTGCTTAAATGAGGAAATTCACAACAGAGGTTTCTTAATTGTTACTGGCTGCCATATACTGTACTATAGTCTTTTTAAACTCCTATTATGTGCCAGCAATTCGTAATTTTCCACAGGAAATATGTTTTCCTGTTACATTTTTTTAAAGGTTGTTCGCCTCCATGTTAGAAGTACTGTTTCTCCAAGAATAGATTAGCATCACATGAACTCTACATGAAAACTGATTAAACTACAATATAACTACATTTGAACATCTTGGCCATACTGTTATAATCTCAACCCAGCTCAGCCAGAAGAGGACTGGGCCCCCCTCAGCCTGGTTCCTCTCTAGGTTTATTCCTAGGTTCCTGCCTTTCTAGGGTTTTTCCTAGCCACCGTGCTTCTACATCTGATTTGCTTGCATTGTTTGGGGTTTTAGGCTGGGTTTCTGTATAGCACTTTGTGACATCGGCTGATGTTAAAAGGGCTTTATAAATACATTTGATTGATTGATTGAACTACAACTTACTGAACATATTGATTTACAGAATGTTCAGTGCACTAGGAATTAGTTAAGGATGTGTAGGTCTCTATATTTTATAATATTAGAAATACGCTATGTCAATGAAGCACAGATACTCTATGGGTTTGTATAGATAGAGATTACCAAAAGCACATTATCTGTCTTGGTGGGAAATTATGTTATTCCCTTAATGCTTTTACATTGATTATGATCAGTCATAAGTCAATATTCTTCCTTCCATATGGGAGTGTATATGTTTTATATGGCAAACAGGAAATAAAAAGAGCAGAGGAAGATTGAAAGCCAGGAAAAGAGGTAGATTAGATTGTAAACCAATACATCACCATGATCTTTAAACCTTACGTCTGAGGGGAGCTATCATTGTTTAGTTTTAATGTGTAGTGTATGCTACCATAGTTCTGCTAGCCTTACCTCCAGAAGCAAGGCAGAAACAGCAGATGTCAGGAAGATAGCAAGCAACTTTGGCTGTTGCATAGATGGCATTTGTAGAAGAAGGACATAGAAGAATGTTGTTGGCCTTTGATATTCAGTTGGAGATGAGGAAGAGCCACTTACCTGACCTTCCAGTGTTGTATTATAACTACTAGTGATGTTTGCTGCTCTCTGGGGCAACAGTTACAAAGCTACAGAGCTACAGTTCAGTGGTGATGGGCCTCCAGTCTCTAGTCTACAGCAGCCAGGTGAACCAGAGTACTTACAGTGAAAGCCTATTACAGTATGTTTAAACCCCAGAGGGAGCGACCATGCCCTAGTCTGTTCTATTCAACTCAATTTCATCTCTGCAATGCTTACATTTTTTTGTCAAAATGAACAGTGGCGTAGTGGAGGAGTATTCATTATTTCTACAGAAGCTCTGTTTGATGTCTCGTTGGAAATATTATAACCACTCTGTTGTTTTTTCTCTCTCATTACTTTGTGGTGATAGCCAGCATCAAGACCTAGTGGATCTGTTGTTCCTCCTGTCCTCTGTTGATATGATGACCTAGCTAACCGTTCTGTTGTTCCCCTGTCCTCAGTTTATATGGTGACCTAGCTAACGGTTCTGTTGTTTCTCCTGTCCTCAGTTTATATGATGACCTAGCTAACCGTTCTGTTGTTTCTCCTGTCCCCAGTTTATATGGGGACCTAGCTAACGGTTCTGTTGTTTCTCCTGTCCCCAGTTTATATGATGACCTAGCTAACCGTTCTGTTGTTTCTCCTGTCCCCAGTTTATATGATGACCTAGCTAACCGTTCTGTTGTTTCTCCTGTCCTCAGTTTATATGGTGACCTAGCTAACGGTTCTGTTGTTCCCCTGTCCTCAGTTTATATGGGGAGCTAGCTAACCGTTCTGTTGTTTCTCCTGTCCCCAGTTTATATGATGACCTAGCTAACCGTTCTGTTGTTTCTCCTGTCCTTAGTTTTTATGGTGACCTAGATAACGGTTCTGTTGTTTCTCCTGTCCTCAGTTTATATGGTGACCTAGCTAACCGTTTTGTTGTTTCTCCTGTCCTCAGTTTATATGGTGAGCTAGCTAACGGTTCTGTTATTTCTCCTGTCCTCAGTGTATATGGTGACCTAGCTAACTGTTCCGTTGTTTCTCCTGCCCTCAGTTTATATGGTGACCTAGCTAACGGTTCTGTTGTTTCTCCTGTCCTCAGTTTATATGGTGAGCTAGCGAACAGTTCGGTTGTTTCTCCTGTCCTCAGTTTATATGATGACCTAGCTAACCGTTCTGTTGTTTCTCCTGTCCTTAGTTTTTATGGTGACCTAGCTAACGGTTCTGTTGTTTCTCCTGGCCCAAGTTTATATGGTGACCTAGCTAACGGTTCTGTTGTTTCTCCTGTCCTCACTTTATATGCTGACCTAGCTAACCGTTTTGTTGTTTCTCCTGTCCTCAGTTTATATGGTGACCTAGCTAACGGTTCTGTTAGTTCCCCTGTCCCCAGTTTATATGGTGACCTAACTAACCGTTCTGTTTTTTCTCCTGTCCTGAGTTTGTATGGTGACCTAGCTAACGGTTCTGTTGGTTCTCCTGTCCCCAGTTTATATGGTGAGCTAGCTAACGGTTCTGTTGTTTCTCCTGTCCCCAGTTTATATGGGGAGCTAGCTAACGGTTCTGTTGTTTCTCCTGTCCCCAGTTTATATGGTGACCTAGCTAACGGTTCTGTTGTTTCTCCTGTCCTCAGTTTATATGGTGACCTAGCTAACCGTTTTGTTGTTTCTCCTGTCCTCAGTTTATATGGTGAGCTAGCTAACGGTTCTGTTATTTCTCCTGTCCTCAGTGTATATGATGACCTAGCTAACTGTTCCGTTGTTTCTCCTGCCCTCAGTTTATATGGTGACCTAGCTAACGGTTCTGTTGTTTCTCCTGTCCTCAGTTTATATGGTGAGCTAGCGAACAGTTCGGTTGTTTCTCCTGTCCTCAGTTTATATGATGACCTAGCTAACCGTTCTGTTGTTTCTCCTGTCCTTAGTTTTTATGGTGACCTAGCTAACGGTTCTGTTGTTTCTCCTGGCCCAAGTTTATATGGTGACCTAGCTAACGGTTCTGTTGTTTCTCCTGTCCTCACTTTATATGCTGACCTAGCTAACCGTTTTGTTGTTTCTCCTGTCCTCAGTTTATATGGTGACCTAGCTAACGGTTCTGTTAGTTCCCCTGTCCCCAGTTTATATGGTGACCTAACTAACCGTTCTGTTTTTTCTCCTGTCCTGAGTTTGTATGGTGACCTAGCTAACGGTTCTGTTGGTTCTCCTGTCCCCAGTTTATATGGTGAGCTAGCTAACGGTTCTGTTGTTTCTCCTGTCCCCAGTTTATATGGGGAGCTAGCTAACGGTTCTGTTGTTTCTCCTGTCCCCAGTTTATATGGTGACCTAGCTAACGGTTCTGTTGTTTCTCCTGTCCTCAGTTTATATGGTGACCTAGCTAACGGTTCTGTTGTTTCTCCTGTCCTCAGTTTATATGGTGACTTAGCTAACCGTTCCGTTGTTTCTCCTGCTCTCAGTTTATATGGCGAGCTAGCTAACGGTTCTGTTGTTTCTCCTGTCCTCAGTGTATATGGTGACTTAGCTAACCGTTCCGTTGTTTCTCCTGCTCTCAGTTTATATGGTGAGCTAGCTAACGGTTCTGTTGTTTCTCCTGTCCTCAGTTTATATGGTGACCTAGCTAACCGTTCCGTTGTTTCTCCTGCTCTCAGTTTATATGGTGAGCTAGCTAACGGTTCTGTTGTTTCTCCTGTCCTCAGTTTATATGGTGAGCTAGCTAACGGTTCTGTTGTTTCTCCTGTCCCCAGTTTATATGGGGAGCTAGCTAACGGTTCTGTTGTTTCTCCTGTCCCCAGTTTATATGGTGACCTAGCTAACGGTTCTGTTGTTTCTCCTGTCCTCAGTTTATATGGTGACCTAGCTAACGGTTCTGTTGTTTCTCCTGTCCTCAGTTTATATGGGGAGCTAGCTAACGGTTCTGTTGTTTCTCCTGTCCCCAGTTTATATGGTGACCTAGCTAACGGTTCTGTTGTTTCTCCTGTCCTCAGTTTATATGGGGAGCTAGCTAACGGTTCTGTTGTTTCTCCTGTCCCCAGTTTATATGGTGACCTAGCTAACGGTTCTGTTGTTTCTCCTGTCCTCAGTTTATATGGTGACCTAGCTAACGGTTCTGTTGTTTCTCCTGTCCTCAGTTTATATGGTGAGCTAGCTAACGGTTCTGTTGTTTCTCCTGTCCTCAGTGTATATGGTGACCTAGCTAACCGTTCCGTTGTTTCTCCTGCCCTCAGTTTATATGGTGACCTAGCTAACGGTTCTGTTGTTTCTCCTGTCCTCAGTTTATATGGTGAGCTAGCTAACAGTTCGGTTGTTTCTCCTGTCCTCAGTTTATATGATGACCTAGCTAACCGTTCTGTTGTTTCTCCTGTCCTTAGTTTTTATGGTGAGCTAGCTAACGGTTCTGTTGTTTCTCCTGTCCTCAGTTTGAATGATGACCTAGCTAACCGTTCTGTTTTTTCACCTGTCCTCTGTTTATATGTGACCTAGCTAACAGTTCTGTTGTTTCTCCTGTCCTCAGTTTATATGGTGACCTAGCTAACGGTTCTGTTGTTTCTCCTGTACCCAGTTTATATGGTGACCTATACGGTTCTGTTGTTTCTCCTGTCCTCAGTTTGTATGATGACCTAGCTAACGGTTCTGTTGTTTCTCCTATCCTCCTTCTCACCACGGTGAGCTAGCTAACAGTTCTGTTGTTTCTCCTGTCCTCAGTTTATATGATGACCTAGCTAACCGTTCTGTTGTTTCTCTTGTCCTCAGTTTATATGGTGACCTAGCTAACGGTTCTGTTGTTTCTCCTGTCCCCAGTTTATATGGTGACCTAGCTAACGGTTCTGTTGTTTCTCCTGTCCTCAGTTTGTATGATGACCTAGCTATCTGTGCTGTTGTTTCTCTCCTCTCCCCAGGTCGTGGTGATAGCCAGCATCGTGACGTCCACGGGCCTGAGTTATGATGACTATGTCTTTCCTTCATGGTCCAATGTGATTGGCTGGGGCGTAGCTCTATCCTCCATGATGTTTGTGCCCATCTACGCCATCTACAAGTTCCTCAGTATGCCAGGGACATTCAAACAGGTCTGTGGAAAAACAAATCCCTCTCATCTGCATAGTTGTTGTTTATATAATGTAAAGATAACATTAGATCGATTTGATTTGATTTATTAGGATGCCCATTAGCCAACGCCAATGGCGACAGCTAGTCTTACTGGGGTCCGACATATATCATAAAAGACATTACAGATAAAAGACTTTACAATTTACATACATGTAAAAACATTAACCTCTACGGGATCGGTGTCAACGGTTGTTGCTCATATGCAATAATGTGACTAGAAAACGTTGTATACAACAGCCAACTTTCCGGAACATAGACATATCTTATATGGGCAGAAAGCTTAAATTCTTGTTAATCTAACTGCAGTGTCCAATTTACAGTAGCTATTACAGAAAAAACGACCATTCTATTGTTTGAGGATAGTGCACAACAACAAAATACTGGTTTGAGACATTCACCTCTGAAGGTAAATAATGTACTTACATTCAGTAATCTTGCTCTGATTTGTCATCCCGAGGGTCCCAGAGATAAAATGTGACTCACCACTTGGATTCGGTCTTATGTAGCAACATTTGAATTTCTGTTTTTTACATTGGATAAAAGTAGAGATTTAGAGATCCAAAATGGTATATCATACTCTGCATTTGAGGAAACAATGGGAAAGTAATTCTGCTTTGAAAGTTGATCAACTTGTAAACTCACTTTTGAGAAAACCGTCGTTCAATGTTTTGGTGCTACTATTGGAGAGCCCTTCTTTGTCTACACCCATTCAACATTGTTCATACCCTCTTAAGCCTTAGCCCCACCCATCTCTTTAAGCGTTGATCCGTGCGTTCTGTACTAACTTGCCAACAACTTCCAGACATCTGAGAGAGAGAACAGCTCATTGAACATTACTCGCCCTATTGCTCTGTCTGTGGTTTCGCGTTCAGAGTGCACACTGGATGCTCTGGCCAATAAGTAGGATTGTTACAAAAGCTCTGACCTCACAACTACAGTCAAGCACCCAAGCTAACTGGCTAACATTGGCTAGCTTCTTCCAGACACATAATGAGAGAACACCCCACACTGACCATTTTACTCACCCTAGCAGAGCTGGTTAGGTTTTTTTCATGTTATCCAGAGCGTTGGTGACTGTAACTGTGCTGCTGGTAACAATTGAAATACGCTTTGTTGCCGATGTTTACTGACACCGGACATATTCAACAGGTGTGGAGCGTTTAAAAATGCATCAGTTTTTCTGCGCTCTGGCACACTAAGATGAGAGTCTTTTGTTAAGAAATGTAGCTAGATAGCTAGCTAGGTATACAATGAATCCCAACGCATGACGTAACGTTAGTTAGCGAGCCAGCCATGTAACGTTAGCTAGCTAGCTAACAATACACTTTAACTTGAAATGAAAATACTTTGTCAAAATTAGAGTAGGGTCTTTTGTTAAGATATGTAGCTAGCTAGCTAGCAAGCTAAACAATGGACCATAATCAGAACTCATGACGTTACTGCCCTGCATGAATCTGCAGGTAGCTAACCAACCAGGTTCTATGGCTATAACTAGTCAAGCAAATGAGATACGAAGAATAAGATCATACACTTAATGTTAGCTAGCGACCCAGCCAGCTAACGTTAGCTAGCTAACAGTTCACTTTCTGTCAAAATTAGAAACATGTAATATCTGAAAATCTTACCAGTATACATCATGGTTGGACGTGTCTCCTGTCTGATGCCATGCATGGTTGCCTTAGTTTGACAGTGTAATCCAGACTGGTGTTTTCTCTTTCTCCTTAGCTATCATGCTCGAATTCCACTGATTTCTAAACTCGGTCTTCCAGAAAGTGGAGAGCATACACATATTGTTAGCTAGCGAGCCAGCCAGCTAACGTTAGCTAGCTAACAGTACACTTTAACTTGACATTAGGTTTATTCAGTTTTACAACATGATAAAAAAAATTAAATGCAGCGTTCGACACGATTACCTAAACATACTGACCAGCTCCAATAGACAGACGTGGGCTATATGGTAGACCCAAATCCAACTCTCGGCATGTCCAGCCCACTCATTATCTCAAGTAAATCATGACTAACGGGAAGGTTGCTCACTTTTTCTGTGGCTAAACCAACTAGGCTCGTAATTTAACAATTGTATTAATATTTACAGATGGCATACAAGTTTGATATTAAGGCACATGAAAGTTCACGTTTGAGAAGGCATTTCTGCCAAAAAACGCATTTTGCAAAAAGAAAAATATTTTTGATGTTCAAACAGCTCCCTTGTGAAGTCGTGACTTGCGACATACGCATAGTTTCCTGAATCGGGTCACAAATGTAGTGTAGTTTTGTTTAAAAAAAATCGATTTTGATATTCAAATGTAGGAACTGGGTTCTATAGTTTGGCCCCACTGCTGTGTCTGGCTCCACACCCACCCTGCCGGGCCATCTTGATGTGTCTTTTCTGTTGGGGAGCTAATGATCCATCATGTATGACATTCCTGGGAGTGTGTAAACTTCAATTTTTTATTTCCATAGCATTTTTGTATGTTCTCTATAGTTATGTACTTGAAAATGTATAAATTGACCAATTCGGCACATTTGGGCAAACTCCTAGCAGAATTGATGCAAAATCTTGTGTAGTGAGGTAATTCTTCTCTGGATCAGTCTGAAACTTTGCACACACACTGCTGCCATCTTGTGGACACAATCGAAATGACACATAGGCTACTATCTTAATGTATGGCCTTTCTCTCGCATCTCAAAGATTATGGAACCAAAAAATAAATAGAAAAGGCATGTTTTTTTGTTTGTATTATCTTTTACCTGATCTAATGTGTTATAGTCTCCAACATTAATTTCACATTTCCACAAACTTCCAAGTGTTTCCTTTCAAATGGCTCCCGAGTGGCGCAGCGGTCTAAAGCACTGCATCTCAGTGCTAGAGGCGTTACTACAGTCCCTGGTTTGATTCCAGGCTATATCACAACCGGCTGTGATTGGGAGTCCCATAGGACGGTGCACAATTGGCCCAGCATTGGCCGGGTTTGGCCGGGGTAGGCCGTCATTGTAAATAAGAATTTGTTCTTAACTGACTTGCCTAGTTAAATAAAGGTTAAATAAAACATTATAAAAAATGGTATCAAGAATATGCATATCCTTGCTTCAGGTTCTGAGGTACAGGTAGTTAGATTTGGGTATATAATTTTAGGCGAAAAAGGGTCCAATCCTTAAGAGGTTTTAACATGTAGTGTGTTAATGTTGGCAGGTACAGTATGTACTGTAGCTTGAAGTCATGTAACTTGAAAGCTGTGGTAAATAGCAACCTCTTATCTGTATCCCAGCGGTCAAAACTGGTTGAAATGCCATCCTTATAACCAGATTATGATGTCATTTCAACCAGGGTTTCCCCCCTGGAATAGTATGTGTTTATTTTATGCAAAGATAATCTTAGATCAATGGCAGGCATTTAGCTTGGAGTCTTCACGGCTTGACATTGAATTGACTCATAAACTGACTTTTTCCTTTTCAATGGTTGATGGTTGATGATGTCAATACTTTTGGGACGCTGGTTAGAGATCTTGAGGGTTCAAAGCCTGAACAGTGTACAGTACAATCATAAAAACAACATTCCACAGCTTTGATTATCTTCCTGAGCAGTAAACAGTGTTACCTTGTGTTTTCTTACTCACTCCTCGTGGCATTTCCTTCTGATATCCTGGCAGTGTTTAGACTCCTTCCGTGACTATCTCCCATGCTTTTCCTCCAGCTGAGATCACAGTCTACTGTTATCACACCAAGTGCGCTCAGTCAGATATGAGGAAGGGGGCAATCTGGAACAGACATCAGAGGTCATGCAGTACACACTACAGTACAGTGTACATCCAGTCCAGCCTGATCACATCAGAATCAGAAAGCTGTTCGACATATTTGAGCTATCTCGAAGTTCCTTATCTATAGAAGAAATGGTGGATCTATAGAATAAACTGTGACCATAGATTAAAGCGCTAGTTTATTACAAGCTTCAAGATTATATCTCTTGTGCTTTGGACAATGTGCATCTAAACTCTTTGGATTCTGTTTTATGCAGTGTAAGACTATGTGTTTATTGTAAGGTATGAGTTATGTAATATAACGCACTATAATGGTTTATTTTCAGAGGATAGCCTACTGCATCACACCAGAACACGAACATCATCTGGTGGCGGAGGGAGCTACCATCAGACAGTTCACGGTGAGTACAGATGTTGGATCTTAATTTGAGCCAGTGTGCTAGAGCAGGAAAATAATCCTGCAGCAACAGGACATTTGTATTATTATGTGTATTATAATGAATTGACATTTTTGTAGGGGTTGATATATTTTTCATTATGGCAAATTAAGTGACATTTTAAGGTGAAAATGAAAAACTTTAGAAACCTTTTTAAAACTCAATTTGATCACTCTTTTGTTGCTGACAATTTTCTTGCACAGCAGGAAATGCAAACTTGTAGTATGTTTAAGGTTCTACATCTGTAAGGGCTGGAAAACAGAGAGGTATAGTGGAGGTAGACAGAGTGATGACCAGAATGGAAAACTATGAATGAATGTGACATCTAATGATGCTCCATACTGCATTGGCAATGAAGCTTTATCAAATTCACCCTTTTCTATTTCAGCTCAAGCACTGGTTGGCTATCTGACAACCTGATGTCACCCAACCTTCCCCACTACTCACAATTCCGGGGTGTTGGAGTCATTGTGTTTCGACGGCAGATGTTCCTGCTGCTGAGCCTCCTGCTACTGGAGGATGGACAGGGAAAACGCCATGCTCCTTTCTGCCTCTCTGTGTTCTATTGGTTCTGACCCAACCTGCGACCTGCCATCCCCTCTTTTCCACTCCGCCCCTCATCTCCTTCTCTCTCTGTCGAGTGACTACAGATTCTCTCATCAACCTCTGCTTACAGAGTCAACCCACTATCCTCCATGTTTTTGCTTTTGAAGTATCTTTTTATTTAAAACTTTTTACCATGTGACATCGTCATCATCGTAATTTTTTGAAATGTATACAACTCATAAGATGGAGACATTCCATGCAGAGCATCTACAGGTGTTTTCTGTGTTCATGGACACAATTATTGTTTTTCATATCATTTGTTTTTTTACGTTTTTTTTACGATGACTGTTGTTCTGTGTTCATTAGTTATACATGGGTTAGACACTTAAACAATGTCAGAAAGTACCAAATGACCACTTCTGTCATCATGTATACTCTAGGCAGGGGGAGACAAACATGACTTACATTGCTTTTTATATTCTTGATTCTTTTCAAAGAGGACCCTCAAGCTTTTAGGTGAATGAGAAAGGGAAGAAATCTAGTTTCATTGCCCTCTTTGTATGTCTGACTGAGTAGGTCTCCAGTCACTACTCTAGATAACAGCAGCTCAACTGTGTCAGTGCCTTATCGAGCTAGACACTTCAGAACCTGCCAATGTTTTCATTGGTCCATACAGAAAGGTAAATGTTTTCATTGGTCCATACAGAAAGGTAAATGTTTTCATTGGTCCATACAGAAATATAAATGTTTTCATTGGTCAATACAGAAAGGTTTTACCCGACGACTCAGGAATCCTCCTGCAGATCAGAGCTCGTGGATGATAGATACACTTTATGGTTACCAACATACGTTATTAATTCAGTTTGAATGACAATGTGCTTTAGATATTCATCTTACAGCAGTAGAGGTTTTTCCCAGTTGCCTTCTCCATCTTTTGAAACCTTCCTGAAACAGATGTGAAGCTTTTGTCACCTGTCTCACAGAAAAGCTTCTCCATCTTTTGAAACCTTCCTGAAACAGATGTGAAGCTTTTGTCACCTGTCTCACAGAAAAGCTTCTCCATCTTTTGAAACCTTCCTGAAACAGATGTGAAGCTTTTGTCACCTGTCTCACAGAAAAGGGAACAATTTATGTTGAGACTCAGAAATGTTTTGTCTTGCAAGTGGTCGTCCTTATGCTTTCCACATGGCCTTTACACAGAGTAGAGGTCTACATTGTCCTGCTATGGTTACTAATGGTACTGTGTGTACCAACTTTAATGTGTTGCATAGTACTAGCATATTTGTGCCCTTGATCCAATGATTTTACCTTCACTGTGCTTGTGGATAAACAGTAGTAATTGAACAGTGGTGAAGATACAAAGGGAGGCTTTGATTAAATGAAGTTGAATCCAGCACTTGAAAGAAGTCTTTAACAGAAATACTTGTTTCAGTTTTCTATGGATAGGTAAGCACTCTTAGTGTTTTAGGGAATGTTTTCAGGCCTGCAAGAAATGCCCTGTTTTATCAAAAGCTTAACTGAATTACAGCACTAACACAGGTAGACTCAACAAAACAAGTGACGTTTCTTTACTTTTTATATAATGTTCTCTTTGTTATTTTGCATCTTTTCCAATGCATTGTTTTGTGGTCCATATGGGTGAGGGAAATCAGGAGCTTCTCCTTCAAAGAGTGTGTGTGTGTGCGTGTGTGTGGATAGATAGTGTATTTTAAGTTTGAAATGCCTCATTCATTGTACAAGGATTATTATGTTAAATAGTTTATGGTGTCTTTATATGTTACATTGGCATCTGTTGAAGCCTATTTTTTGTCAAACTTGACTTAAAGAAAATTCACCACCAAGGAAGTGCCAAAATGTTCACCCTTTTTTTAGAGATGTCTGCTGTTTTTGTCTTTCGTTTTTGTTTTGTTCTGTTTCTCTATTTATTGAAATGGAGTTGAAATGTAATAGATTTTTTTTAAATTGTGAAATAACATTAATGGCAGGAAGCAAGCCACACACAAAAATGATATTGTATGTGGAGTATAAGATATGGAAAAATATATAAATATATTCTTTTGTTATATATCTAATCTTGTATTTATCAAATTGTTTATAAACGAAACGTGAATGTAAAGTATTTTAAACGTAACTGTCCACCGTTACTGTTATATCATTGTGTTTGATGTAGGTAAGATGAATCTATTTACAGATGTATTCTCCAGTGTAACCGGGGTAACTTTGCAACGTGAATGTAGAGCCCTGGCATTACCTGAGCTAAGTTTACAGAACACTGTGTACAATACAAAAGTCCTGTTGAACGTGAGTGACAACTATCTATGAAGAAGTCAAAATATGCACACTATTATAATAAAGAGTTCTTCTACACACACAGATGGGGGTATAAGCATTGATTTATTGTTGGAAGAATGGGATTATAAGCTTCTGTGAATGGAATTGAATCCCCGGTCCATTGTGTTGTGTTCGAGAGGGTAGACTGTACAGTAGCCAAAGGATGAATGCATGGGGCTTAGATACTAGAGGACCCAGAAAGGGGGGATGTTTGGAGCTATGATGAGGGAAAGGGGATTCTTCTTCTGGAAGGGACCATCTACATACGTTTCTCACTCTCTCTCTTTCTCGCTCACTTTCCCTCTGTCTCTCTCTCTCTCTCTCTCCACTGATTCAGCAAGTGTTGCATAATTGTACTTCAACAGAAGAAAGAAATTTACTTCTGTTTTCACTGCTGGAGGCTCCAGCTCCCTGCATCATGCGTTTATTCTCAGAGTTCTTTTTTGAAGTAAAGCTATGTGGGAATTGTATTGTTTATGTTTCGTCAGGATATATATTCTGCAGCGTTGACTGACACAGATACAGCGAAGCATCTCTGCCGGTGCAAAAACATTGCATATTCACAGGAATAGAGAGTAATGCAGGTTCCTTAAATGTATTTTTCAATTTTTGTCTCAGCAACAAGTGAAGGATATACAGTACAAAGAGAAGCTAATGGCAATAGCTTTATACAGAGGTGAATCATTTATAACAACAACAAAGCCTATTCATTTCTCTCACCTTACACAGACTGATGCAAATCAAATCAAATGTTATTTGTCACATGCGTCGAATATGTTGTATACCGTGAAACGCTTACCTTAACCAACAATGCAGAGTTAAAAAAAAAAAAGTATGACAACTTTTGCTAAATAAACTAAAGGAAAAATAGTAATACAATAAAAATGACAATAATGAGTTAGTCAAACAAATCTCACATCTCACATCCATCAGATCTAGTATCCATGATTCAAAGGCATCGGAATCACTGTATATGATACAGAGTTTTAGCACTCTCCACATATAATATGAAGTTAACAGATGCTTAGTGTGTGGTGAGCCAAATAGCAATTTAACAGCACGGTTGATGCTGCTCTTTGACAATATTTTGACAGTGTTCTCCTCTGTTTTGCTGAGCGAGGATTTCTCATTGCAGTACTGTAGCTAACTGTTGCATTCTGCTGTCATGTCTCTTTTCTCTTCATGTGCGGCTGCTCTGTGCCCATGTCATACCCCACACCACACAGGCCACCACACAATGACCAAAGCTTTGTGCCACTGTCCCTGAGCTCCGCTCTGCTGTCGGCTGAGTGGCCGGCTATGCTGCTATTGTTTTTAATCAGCAGCAGGTGTGGGATGCAGAACAGTACATAATCCTTGTCTGTTTCTCCTGCAGGCCTATTGCCAAACTGCTCTATGGTATTAATGCACACATTTCTGGACGGATCCCCAAAAGCTATTACATGTGACTGTGCAATGCTTTTTAAGACTCTCTCTTTCTCTAGCTCTCCCCTCTCTCTTTTATCTCTCTCTCCCCACCTGTCTCTCGATCTTCTTTCTCCCTCCTCTCTCTCTTTCTCTCTCTCTGTACCTGTCCCCCTCTCTCTCTTTCTCTCTTTCTCTCTCTCCCTGTCCCCTTTCTCTCTCTCTTTCTGAACAGCTCACACCTACAGAGACTGACTACAGGCCTTTCTGGTCTTTTTGCTGTTGCTAATTCATTGACCTAATTAGATCCTATTCAATTAACAACATCCAATGTTCTAGTTTAGCCTGAGAACAAAACTAAACAATTACTAGAAAAATGGAATACCCACATGTAGAGTTCCACCCAGATATTCTCCTTATGATACTGTACGACTACATCTTCCATCATGTAGATGCCATTAATGGAACTGTGTTAATGTGTTTGAAAACTGTTCATAGGGAGTCATGGTACAGTAGTTATATATAACACAGTACAGTAGTTATATCTAACACAGTACAGTAGTTATATCTAACAGAGTACAGTAGTTATATCTAACACAGTACATTAGTTATATCTAACACAGTACAGTAGTTATATCTAACAGAGTACAGTAGTTATATCTAACACAGTACAGTAGTTATATCTAACACAGTACAGTAGTTATATCTAACACAGTACAGTAGTTATGACTGACACAGTACAGTAGTTATATCTAACACAGTACAGTAGTTATATCTAACACAGTACAGTAGTTATATCTAACACAGTACAGTAGTTATATCTAACACAGTACAGTAGTTATATCTAACACAGTACAGTAGTTATGTCTAACACAGTACAGTAGTTATATCTAACACAGTACAGTAGTTATGACTGACACAGTACAGTAGTTATATCTAACACAGTACAGTAGTTATATCTGACACAGTACAGTAGTTATATCTGACACAGTACAGTAGTTATATATAACACAGTACAATAGTTATGACTGACACAGTACAGTAGTTATACCTAACACAGTACAGTAGTTATATCTAACACAGTACAGTAGTTATATCTAACACAGTACAGTAGTTATGACTGACACAGTACAGTAGTTATATCTAACACAGTACAGTAGTTATATCTAACACAGTACAGTAGTTATACCTAACACAGTACAGTAGTTATGACTGACACAGTACAGTAGTTATGAATGACACAGTACAGTAGTTATATCTAACACAGTATAGTTGTTATGTCTAACACAGTACAGTAGTTATATCTAACACAGTACAGTAGTTATATCTAACACAGTACAGTAGTTATATCTAACACAGTACAGTAGTTATATCTAACACAGTACAGTAGTTATGACTAACACAGTACAGTAGTTATACCTAACACAGTACAGTAGTTATGACTGACACAATACAGTAGTTATATCTAACCCAGTACAGTAGTTATGTCTAACACAGTACAGTAGTTATATCTAACACAGTACAGTAGTTATGACTGACACAATACAGTAGTTATATCTAACCCAGTACAGTAGTTATATCTGACACAGTACAGTAGTTATATCTAACACAGTACAGTAGTTATATCTAACACAGTACAGTAGTTATATCTAACACAGTACAGTAGTTATGTCTAACAAAGTACAGTAGTTATATCTAACACTGTACAGTAGTTATATATAACACAGTACAGTAGTTATATCTAACACAGTACAGTAGTTATATCTAACACAGTACAGTAGTTATGTCTAACAAAGTACAGTAGTTATATCTAACACTGTACAGTAGTTATATCTAACACTGTACAGTAGTTATATCTAACACAGTACAGTAGTTATGTCTAACACAGTACAGTAGTTATATCTAACACAGTACAGTAGTTATATCTAACACAGTACAGTAGTTATATCTAACACAGTACAGTAGTTATATCTAACACAGTACAGTAGTTATATCTAACACAGTACAGTAGTTATATTTAACACAGTACAGTAGTTATATCTAACACAGTACAGTAGTTATGTCTAACACAGTACAGTAGTTATGTCTAACACAGTACAGTAGTTATGACTGACACAGTACAGTAGTTATATCTAACACAGTACAGTAGTTATATCTAACACAGTACAGTAGTTTTATCTAACACAGTACAGTAGTTATATCTAACACAGTACAGTAGTTATATCTAACACAGTACAGTAGTTATATCTAACACAGTACAGTAGTTATATCTAACACAGTACAGTAGTTATATTTAACACAGTACAGTAGTTATATCTAACACAGTACAGTAGTTATATCTAACACAGTACAGTAGTTATGACTGACACAGTACAGTAGTTATATCTAACACAGTACAGTAGTTTTATCTAACACAGTACAGTAGTTATATCTAACACAGTACAGTAGTTATATCTAACACAGTACAGTAGTTATATCTAACACAGTACAGTAGTTATATCTGACACAGTACAGTAGTTATATCTAACACAGTACAGTAGTTATATCTAACACAGTACAGTAGTTATATCTAACACAGTACAGTAGTTATATCTAACACAGTACAGTAGTTTTATCTAACACAGTACAGTAGTTATATCTAACACAGTACAGTAGTTATATCTAACACAGTACTGTAGTTATATCTAACACAGTACAGTAGTTTTATCTAACACAGTACAGTAGTTATATCTAACACAGTACAGTAGTTTTATCTAACACAGTACAGTAGTTATATCTAACACAGTACAGTAGTTATATCTAACACAGTACAGTAGTTATATCTAACAGAGTACAGTAGTTTTATCTAACACAGTACAGTAGTTATATCTAACAGTACAGTAGTTATCTAACACAGTACAGTAGTTATATCTAACACAGTACAGTAGTTATATCTAACACAGTACAGTAGTTATATCTGACACAGTACAGTAGTTATATCTAACACAGTACAGTAGTTATATCTAACACAGTACAGTAGTTATATCTAACACAGTACAGTAGTTATATCTAACACAGTACAGTAGTTTTATCTAACACAGTACAGTAGTTATATCTAACACAGTACAGTAGTTATATCTAACACAGTACTGTAGTTATATCTAACACAGTACAGTAGTTATATCTAACACAGTACAGTAGTTATATCTAACACAGTACAGTAGTTTTATCTAACACAGTACAGTAGTTATATCTAACACAGTACAGTAGTTATATCTAACACAGTACAGTAGTTATATCTAACAGAGTACAGTAGTTTTATCTAACACAGTACAGTAGTTATATCTAACACAGTACAGTAGTTATATCTAACACAGTACAGTAGTTTTATCTAACACAGTACAGTAGTTATATTTAACACAGTACATTAGTAATGACTGACACAGTACAGTAGTTATATCTAACACAGTACATTAGTAATGACTGGCACAGTACTGTAGTTATATCTAACACAGTACTGTAGTTATATCTAACACAGTACAGTAGTTATATCTAACACAGTACAGTAGTTATATCTAACACAGTACAGTAGTTTTATCTAACACAGTACAGTAGTTATATCTAACACAGTACAGTAGTTATATCTAACACAGTACAGTAGTTATATCTAACAGAGTACAGTAGTTTTATCTAACACAGTACAGTAGTTATATCTAACACAGTACAGTAGTTATATCTAACACAGTACAGTAGTTATATCTAACACAGTACTGTAGTTATATCTAACACAGTACATTAGTAATGACTGGCACAGTACAGTAGTTATATCTAACACAGTACAGTAGTTATATCTAACACAGTACAGTAGTTATATCTAACACAGTACAGTAGTTATATCTAACACAGTACAGTAGTTATATCTAACACAGTACAGTAGTTATATCTAACACAGTACAGTAGTTATATCTAACACAGTACAGTAGTTATATCTAACACAGTACAGTAGTTATGTCTAACACAGTACAGTAGTTATATCTAACACAGTACATTAGTAATGACTGGCACAGCTCCATAATAAGATCACTTCATTATTGTAATTGCCAGAAGCATGTTTTTCTTTCTCTCCCACATTGACACTTCCACTGCCTGATCACCTCATTAACGTCAAAGAAATATGCTAACTTCTTTTTTTTGCCCATGTTGACAGTTTCATGTACTGCAAAGGTCTGCAGCTGGTGCAGAGATCATCACCTTGACATGGTGTGATAAACCTAATCAAATGAAGAGGAAATGAGTCTGATTAACGCATGTACGGCCAGTCATTGTGTAACATTACATTTAACTGACAAACATGGCGTACGACAGGTCAGGGGAGTGGGTGATGTACCGTAACAGCAGGGATGTACCATGGTCCTTTATGAGCCCAGGTAATCCCATACTGCTGTTCAGTTTATGTTCCTGGGAGAGCAATGCTACAGCTTATCTCTCTGCATTCAGGCATGTTCACAGCCACCATACACAGTTTATCCTATTTGAAATAACAACGATTGACAGGTGACAGGTCTCTTACTGTTGTGTAAAGTACTAGTAGTAGTGCCCTACAGGGGGCCAATTGAGATGGAGCCTGAGAATCTGTGCCAGTCTGGGATTTGATAGAACAGTCAGTCTTTGATAGAACAGTCAGGCTTTGAGAGAACAATCTTTCTTTGAGGAACAGTCTTTCTTTGAGAGAACAATCTTTCTTTGAGAGAACAGTCTTTCTTTGATAGAACAGTCAGTCTTTGAGAGAACAGTCAGTCTTTGAGAGAACAGTCAGTCTTTGAGAGGGGGTTCCTTTAAGTAGCAGGAGACTTTGAAGCCAAAGGATTAAGACCTAAGCTGAAACTGAGAAAATCCTTTATTAACAGCGCTGCATGGTTTCTATTGGCAACAACAGAGAAATATACTGTAACTCATTCCCCGTGTAGACAATGAGGGAGTTACATGCTCTCCTCATGTGCCCTTCTATGCTGCCTCTCTGTTTCCTCAGTCTGAGGTTGGGTCTTTTCTCCATTATGACAACGACAAGAACCAAACACAATGTGTAGGCAATTGTCATATCAAAGGGGTTTTGTCAGCCATAAAGTAGGCTGTTATCAACACAGGTGATGTGGTTATTACCTGTACCGCTGGGGCACCTAATGGGGAAAAGGTTCTGTGAGTGGAAGATAACACCATTTCAAAAAGCAGGATGTCTTTCATTTTATTTAGAAGTCCATTATTGGACACTTCCATTGATATTTACAGGAGATGCCCGCCATTCTCTCTCTCTCTCTCTCTCTCTCTCTCTCTCTCTCTCTCTCTCTCTCTCTCTCTCTCTCTCTCCTCTCTTCTCTCTTCTCTTTATCCCTCCCTCCCTCTTTTTCTCTCTCTCTCTCTCTCTCTCTCATGCTCTCTCGTGCTCTCTCGTGCTCTCTCTCACTCTCTCCCTCTCCTTCTCTCTCTCTCTCTATATCATTCACTCTGTCTTTCTCTCTCCCTCTCTCTCTTTCTGGTGATCTGGCCCTGATATCGTCTGCCATTCCATTTCGTTCAGTCTTATCTCTGCCTGCCTCTCTGAACCTCCCGTTGGGCCTTAACGCAGCAAAAAGGTCAAAACCACAAACTTTCATCAAATTTGTTTAGCCAATAAAAGTCAAGCTGGAGCTGGCCTTCCACAGACAGCCTCCTAATTACTGGCTCTGTGCAGAGCTAATGCGATTGGGGAGAAAATAAGGACTTTTTTTAGGTTTACCTCCTCTTCATATCCAAGCCTTGTTTTCTACTTATAATCCAATTGGTGGAGATGAATCCATGTAACCGACAGATCTTTCCTCCTGTTGATGGCAGGCAGCTAAAGACTCCTTGATGGATGTAGCCTCTGAGAGAACAGAGAAGGTGTTGTTAAAAATAGATAGATGCAGAGGTCTGCTTGGTGGAATTCAGAAGTGTGGTTTGCATAGAGGAGAACATTATTCAGACAAATCTTTGTTGAGGCTTTACGCATGATAAATCAAAGTACCATTAGCACTCAAGACCACAGTAGGTACCCAATGTTGTAAATTGAAGGAATTGAGCAACTGAATGGAGATAGTAAAACAAATATCAGATTCCATGAGCTCACAAATGAATGCCAAGGTTAACATGAGTTATTGCACATTCTAGGATAACCACAATAACAAGCATTCCTGGGCCTTAATTGTGTTTATGTGGTTCTATTTCCCTGTGTTACGCAATGATATTTCTCCCCAGCGTACGTTCAAGCCTGAGATGGTTCTAGGTATTATGAAACTAAGTAGTAACCAGCATGATGTTCAATTCAATAGAAGTGCTTGTTTCAACATAGTTTGCCATTATCAACACTTGATCATTGTCCTCATAGTGTTACATAAAACAAAAGCAGTGGCTCAATGACCATATGATGCCAATAGATCTTCTTTTACATGTTTTTTCTTCTTAGAAATGAATCAGAAAATGACACAAAGGCAGTCAGTATAATAATGGTTGACTTTTTTGGATTTTACCTGCTATTTACAGACGTTTATTTCAACTACTTAGAAAGAATATGAAACCAGCCCATGCCTGAACTTGTAGCACCCAGAACTGAGAAATGGCTGTGCCAGGAAATCACTTCTAAGAAAGTCAAAAGCCCACCAGGATACAGGGTATTCTGCATGCTGCTGTGAAGCAAATTTGTCCTTCAAAGTGTTGCACGTAAGGGTCTAGCAAATGTGTACTCGTACACACAGCAGTGTTCTAGAATATTGGATTGTTGGCTTTCATACTTATCGAACTCTCAGCGCAGTTCAAGCAACTTCTCCAGCTGTCAACACATTGAAATGAATAGAGGACTTGTGGGGAGGTGCGTGTTCTTGCGTGGGACTCCGGCCAGACTATTGCATCTCAGAACCATGATTTACGCTTTATCGAAGATTCACATTCTTTTGAAGCTCTGACATATTAAACTACTGGTATGCTAAGTGTACAGTTGTGTTTATGTACAGGAAGCAGATAGTCTGCTTTCTGTATGAGCCCTATGCACTCTCCTTGTGTCACATGTGCTCCCTCTCCGGCCTCTAGGTCACCAGGCTGCTTGTTATGGCGCTGTAACGGCCGTCGAAGGGAGTAGACCAAGGCGCAGCGTGTTGAGTGCTCATCATGAATTTATTGTACTGAGAACACATAAACAAAGAAACAAGAAACCGACAGCCAAACAGTTCTGTCAGGTTAGCAACACTAAACAGAAATGAACCACCCACCAAACCCAAAGGAAAACAGGCTGCCTAAGTATGGCTCCCAATCAGAGACAACGATATACAGCTGTCCCTGATTGAGAACCATACCCGGCCAAAACAAAGAAATACAAAACAGAAAAAAGGACATAGAATGCCCACCCTAGTCACACCCTGGCCTAACCAAAATAGAGAATAAAACCCTCTCTATGGCCAGGGCGTGACAGTACCCCCCCCCCCCAAAGGTGCGGACTCCAGCCGCAAAACTGACTCTAAAGGGGAGGGTCCGGGTGGGCCTTCCTTACGGCGGTGGCTCTGGTGCGAGACGTGGACCCCGCTCCACCTTCGGCTTGGCCCACTTAGGTGGCGCCTCTGGAGTGGGTACCCTCGCCGCCGACCCCAGACTGGGGACCCTCACAGTGGGCCCCAGACAGGCGGGTGACTCTGGCGACTCCGGACTGGAGGGCGACTCTGGTGGCTCCGGACAGGCGTCAGGCACAGGACTCACCAGGCTGAGGAGACTTGCAGGAGGCCTGGCTCTGGGCGCAGGCACAGGACTCACCAGGTTGGGGAGACTTGCAGGAGGCCTGGCTCTGGGCGCAGGCACCAGATAGACCGGATCCTGGAGACGCACTGGAGGTCTGGAGCGCACGGCCTGCACAACCCGTCCTGGCTGAGTTGCCACTGTAGCCCGGCACGGGCGAAGCGCTGGCACAGGGCGAACTGGGCTGTGCTGGGGAATGATGGCTGCCGTGCGTAGAGCAGGCACAGGGTAGGCTGGACCTAGGAGACGCACTGGTGGCCAGATGTGCTGCGCCGGCGCACTTCTCCCTGGCTGAGTGCCAACTCTAGCACGGCAACGCTGAGGAGCCCGTATCGACCGCACTGGGCTATAGCTGCGCACTGGTGACACAGTGCGTAACTCAGCATAACAGGGTGCTTGCTTGATCCATCGCTCCCCATAATAAGCACGGGGAGTTGGCTCAGGTCTCCAACCTGACTTACCCCAACTCCCCGTGTGCCCCCCCCCCAAAAAAAATGTTGGGGCTGCATCTCAGGCTCCTGTAGCTCCCTTAACTTGTCCTCCCAGAATCAACGTTCCAACTTCCATGTCCACCCTTCTCCCCGGTGCTCCAATCCCCGCTGCTTGGTCTTCTTTTGGTGGGTGGTTCTGTAACGGCCGTCGAAGGGAGTAGACCAAGGCGCAGCGTGTTGAGTGCTCATCATGAATTTATTGTACTGAGAACACATAAACAAAGAAACAAGAAACCGACAGCCAAACAGTTCTGTCAGGTTAGCAACACCAAACAGAAATGAACCACCCACCAAACCCAAAGGAAAACAGGCTGCCTAAGTATGGCTCCCAATCAGAGACAACAATATACAGCTGTCCCTGATTGAGAACCATACCCGGCCAAAACAAAGAAATACAAAACATAGAAAAAAGGACATAGAATGCCCACCCTAGTCACACCCTGGCCTAACCAAAATAGAGAATAAAACCCTCTCTATGGCCAGGGCGTGAGAGGCGCACACCTGTCACCATCGTTATGCGCACCTGCGCATCATCAGACTCACCTGGACTTCATCACTTCCCTGATTACCTTTCCTATATATGTCACAACCGTCAAAAGGAGTGGACCAAAGCGCAGCGTGGTAAGTGTTCATCGTAGTATTTATTTCCCTCAGAAGACTACAAACAAAAGGAACACACAATGAATACGACCGTAACGTCTTGTAGGCTTAACAAGCAGTACAAAATAAAGATCCCACAACTACAGGTGGGGAAAGGCTGCCTAAGTATGATTCCTAATCAGAGACAACGATAGACAGCTGCCTCTGATTAGGAACCATACTCGGCTCAAAACAAAGAAATAGACATCATAGAATGCCCACCCCACACCCTGACCTAACCACATAGAGAAACAAACCCTCTCTCTCAGGTCAGGGCGTGACAATATATCTCACTTATTGTTTCTGTTTCTTGTCTGTGCGTTGTTTGTGTTTCTTGTTTTGTATTATGTTTTCATTTATTTATTAAATGATTCACTCCCTGAACTTGCTTCCCGACTCCCAGTGCACACGTTACACCTTGGTATAATAGTCCCATGGGAACCCTCCTGTGCGATATGACCAGTCCACCTGGTTCCCTGCAGTATTCAGTAAATATTATCAGGGGACTTCAAAAGACAGATATCAAAAGGCACGCACGCACGAACACACACACACACACATACACACACACACACACACACACACACACACACACACACACACACACACACACACACACACACACACACACACACACACACACACACACACACACACAATTGAGGAGACTTGCATAGACTGATATAAGAGGAAAGGTCATGCTGGGGTTCTTTCTCCCGTACTGGGGAGTATTTAGGGTGTGATAAAAAACATGAGCTGGGGCACACCCAAAAACATGATTTAATGTGGAGGTGCTGACTAACGGCGAATAATCTTTAAAATAAGGCACAGTGATGCCGAGACGTTGGTGATTTACCCAATAAATGACTGGGAGGTGATATATGGAGTGTGCGACTCTCTTTATTTTGATAGTTTAAGGAGTATTTAGGGTGTAACACAGGAAGTCAGGCATCAATAGTCTTCGTTAGTACAGTAAATATTCCCTGTGGTTGTTTTTGTTGGACAGGGGAGGAAAGCTTATTGAAGGATCAGTGTTTTTCCTCTGCGGTCGGCAATCTCCAGGAAAGACACACATGTTGGATCAGTCTCAATGGCAGACGTTTGCTGTTGCTTATAAGACCAATACTGTTTATCTATTTGATATATATAATATGCCGTTAGCTTTTCCACCGGCATGTGCCGAAACATATTGCGTACCTTACGATGTCACAACACTAGAATAGGCAGCAGAGTTGTTGTTGTGAGATTACTGCAGGTCATTATCTCTTAGGCGAGTGAAGAGAGAGGAAACTTTAGAACATCAGTCAGTGTGTATGTCACGACTTCCGCCGAAGTCGGTTCCTCTCCTTGTTCGGGCGGCACTCGGCGGTCGGCATCGCCGGTCTTCTAGCCATCATCAATCCACTTTTCATTTTCCATTTGTTTTGTCTTGTCTTCTCACACACCTGGTCTCAATTTCCCTCATTACATGTTGTGTATTTAACCCTCTGTTCCCCCCATGTCTTTGTGTGGAATTGTTTATTGTAAGTGCATGTGCATGTTTTCTCTGGTGCGCGACGGGTTTTGTACCCATTTGTTTGTGATTCTGGTTACCGGTAGTTTTATGAATAAAACTTCTCCGTTGATTACCAAATTTTGCTCTCCTGCGCCTGACTTCCCTGCCGCCAGTTACGCACTCCCTTACAGTGTAATGGTAGTGATAGTACAGTATGTTCCATACATCCAACATTACAGTGTAATGGTAGTGATAGTACAGTATGTTCCATACATCCAACATTACAGTGTAATGGTAGTGATAGTACAGTATGTTCCATACATCCAACATTACAGTGTAATGGTAGTGATAGTACAGTATGTTCCATACATCCAACATTACAGTGTAATGGTAGTGATAGTACAGTATGTTCCATACATCCAACATTACAGTGTAATGGTAGTGATAGTACAGTATGTTCCATACATCCAACATTACAGTGTAATGGTAGTGATAGTACAGTGTGTTCCATACATCCAACATTACAGTGTAATGGTAGTGATAGTACAGTGTGTTCCATACATCCAACATTACAGTGTAATGGTAGTGATAGTACAGTGTGTTCCATACATCCAACATTACAGTGTAATGGTAGTGATAGTACAGTGTGTTCCATACATCCAACATTACAGTGTAATGGTAGTGATAGTACAGTGTGTTCCATACATCCAACATTACAGTGTAATGGTAGTGATAGTACAGTGTGTTCCATACATCCAACATTACAGTGTAATGGTAGTGATAGTACAGTGTGTTCCATACATCCAACATTACAGTGTAATGGTAGTGATAGTACAGTGTGTTCCATACATCCAACATTACAGTGTAATGGTAGTGATAGTACAGTGTGTTCCATACATCCAACATTACAGTGTAATGGTAGTGATAGTACAGTGTGTTCCATACATCCAACATTACAGTGTAATGGTAGTGATAGTACAGTATGTTCCATACATCCAACATTACAGTGTAATGGTAGTGATAGTACAGTGTGTTCCATACATCCAACATTACAGTGTAATGGTAGTGATAGTACAGTGTGTTCCATACATCCAACATTACAGTGTAATGGTAGTGATAGTACAGTGTGTTCCATACATCCAACATTACAGTGTAATGGTAGTGATAGTACAGTGTGTTCCATACATCCAACATTACAGTGTAATGGTAGTGATAGTACAGTATGTTCCATACATCCAACATTCTGGGGTCCAGTAGGACCACATTCCATTTTCATTCAGTCAGGGTCACAACACCAGCGGTTGTAGCCGAGGCAAAAGGCAAGTCATGATGACAACGTTGTGGGTCTAACCAAGGCTAAACATGACCACATGACCAATATGACCATTAGACTCAGAGGAACCAATGAGAGCAGCTTGTGGGCACCGAGGGTGCAGTTAACAGCTAGACCAGCATTCCTTTCTGCTACAAAACACTTATTGTCACATGGGCACACTCCAGGGAGGATGTGCCTGCCTCAGTGCACATGTTTCCTGTTTTCTCCCTGGACCACGGCAGTAACCTCTCCCCCCACCCCCATTACAACCATCATAACCACCACCACCAGCAGACCTACACTGGACCCTGCCCTGTCCCATAAGCAACCACATAGATGAGGGCTTTGAAGATGAGGTGTCCAAAGGATGGCTAGGGTGTCCACAGTGGCTGTGTTGGCCATATTGACAGGGATTGTCATGGATTGTTTTGTCCTGTCCCCAAAGCTAGTGTAGTGGGCCACACAGGTATCTAATTAAACCCACTGGGAGACCCCAATCATAGCAGTAACCTAGCAACTGGACATCTTGATTAAGCTGAACACAAGACTAAACTTTCTTTTCAAATATCTAAACTTTAATTTGCTGGAAATGTTGTTTCCATCAATCATGTATTTCCATGACCTGAGGTTAAACATTAACAGCTCATAGTAACCACAGACATTTAAACCAGACATCTCTTTATTCAATATCCTGAAAGGATGTAATAGACCTGATGAAAACTATATTTCCTGCAAATTGAAGTTTGGTTATATGAAAATAAATGAGCAATATGCACAATTTCCCATGCAGTTCTGCTCCTTCTGTGAATTGATTGTGCACTTTGTCAAAGCCAGGTGTCCGTTGTCTCTGATACAATAGAGTCCTCCCCTTATCTCTATACAGAGGCTGATAATAAGAACAGTGTAATTAGCAGAGAGAGACAGAGACAATGAGAGTGAGAGAAAGCAAAATAGAGAAAGAGACGGCAAGAGAGAAAGAAATACAGAAATGAAGAGAGTGAGACTGAGAGAGAGCGAAAGAGAAAGAGAGAGAACGAAAGAAAGAAAGAGAGAGATAGAGAGAGAGAGAGGGAGAGAGAGAAGAGAGAAAGAGAGAGAGGGAGAAAGAGGAAGGAGAGAGAGAGAGAGAGAGAGAGAGAGAGAGAGAGTTGAAGTCAGAAGTTTACATACACCTTAGCCAAATACATTTAAAGCGTGAGAGAGAGAGAGAGAGAGAGAGAGAGAGAGAGAGAGAGAGAGAGAGAGAGAGAGAGAGAGAGAGAAAGTACAGATGTATCTCCTCCTCCTCTCAGAGGACACCAGATGCTCTCCAAGGTTGTCCAGCCTCTTTAATGATCAGGCCTGGATTCATCTGTCATCTGACTTTACCACATTGACACGGTCAAGGACTCTAGGTCCCTTTGTCTTTCTGTGGCACAGTGTGAATGACAGTATACTGTAGGTCAGGTATTCCCAAACTGGGGTACGCACAATGACGTCAGGGGTACGCCAAATAAATATTCATATTTTTTTTCTTCACATTTTCAAACAGTCCATTTATATTTCCCATCGGGGCTATACATTTGGGTGAGGTTTTATTCTCGCCTGAGTAGCATCGTTTCACTGCCAAAAATAACATTAAACCATCTAGTGTTCAGAGACTTAACAACACAAATACAGGTAGCCTAGTGAAATTATTAACATCCAATCACATTAACCGTTACTCTCTCATGGGAATTCCACTAACGGTCCGTATGTAGCCAAACATAGCTGCTGCTCATTCCGTTTGCTCGAAAATGGATAAATGGTTCAGTAAAGTAAGACCCACGTCCATAGAGACACATACCAGCTCTACTGGTTGTACTGCTACTACCAGCAGTACTAGACCTGCACCTGTCGACGACACAAGTTGTTCTGCTTCCACGAGCACATCCAACGCTAGCATCAGTAATTCTACATTTGTTGTTAGCCCAGCTTGCATGGACACTGACAGTTGTGAGAAGAATCATATATGGTGAACTACCGAGTGGCTAGGACAGGCAAGCTCCATACTATTGTGGAGGACTTAATTCTTCCTGCTGCCGCAGATATTGCTGGGACAATGCTGGGGGAAAAGTAAAAAAAAACTATACAGACAATGACTTCATCAAACAACACTGTTTCACAACGCATCAGTGACATGGCAGGAGATGTTTTGAAACAATTACTGCTTCGCATACAAGCCAGTGAATTTTATGCGTTACAGCTGTGCGTTACAGACGTGGCGGGCCTGGCACAGCTCCTGGTATATGTCCTTTACGTTTATGGGGGGTCAATTAAGGAAGACATCTTCTTCTGCAAACCACTGGAAACCAGGACAACATGAGAGGATATTTTTTAAGTACTGGACAGCTTTGTGACATCAGATGGACTTTGGTGATCAAGATGTGTTGGTATCTGTACTGATGGCGCAAAACCCATGACAGGGAGACATAGTAGAGTGGTAATGAGCATGCAAGCAGTTGCTCCCGACGCCACTTGGGTACACTGCAGCATCCACCGAGAGGCTCTTGCTGCCAAGGGAATGTCTGACAGCTTGAAAGACGTTTAGGACACTACAGTGAAAATTGTTAACTTTATTAAATCAAGGTCCCTGAGCTCTTGTGTATTTTCTGCACTATGCAATGATATGGGCAGTGACCATGTAACACTTTTACAACATACAGAAGTGCGCTGGTTATCAAGGGGCAAAGTATTGACACATTTTTTTGAATTGAGAGACAAGCTTAAAGTTTTCTTTACTGACCATAATTTTCACTTGTCTGACCACTTGCATGATGACGAGTTTCTCACACGACTGGCCTATCTGGGTGATGTTTTTTTTCACCTGAATGATCTGAATATAGGATTACAGGGACTCTCTGCAACTATAATCAATGTGTGGGACAAAATTGAGGCTATGATTTAGAAGTTGGAACTCTTCTCTGTCTGCATTAAGAAGGACAACACACAGGTCTTTCCATCATTGTATGATTTTTTTGTGTGCAAATGAACTCAAGCTGTCATATAGCGAAGCACCTGAGTGAGTTGGGTCCTCAATTACGCAGGTACTTTCCCCGAAACGGATGAAACAAACAACTGGATTCATTATCCCTTTCATGCCCTGCCTCCAGTCCACTTACCGATATCTGAACAAGAGAGCCTCATCGAAATTGCAACAAGCGGTTCTGTGAAAATTGAATTTAATCAGAAGCCACTGCCAGATCTCTGGATTGGGCTGCGCTCAGAGTATCCTGCCTTGGAACACTAATGCCCTTTGCAACCACGTTCCTACACAACCGTTCAAAAGTTTGGGGTCACTTAGAAATGTCCTTATTTTTGAAAGAAAAGCTATTTTTTGTCCATTTAAATAACATCAAATTGATCAGAAATACAGTGTAGACATTGTTAATGTTGTAAATGACTATTGTAGCTGGAAACGGCAGATTTTTTATGGAATATCTACATAGGTGTACAGAGGCCCATTATCAGCAACCATCACTCCTGTGTTCCAATGGCACGTTGTGTTAGTTAATCCAAGTTTATCATTTCAAAAGGCTAATTCATCATTAGAAAACCTTTTGCAATTATGTTAACACAGCTGAAAACTGTTGTTCTGATTAAAGAAGCAATAAAACTGGCCTTCTTTAGACTTGTTGAGTATCTGGAGCATCAGCATTTGTGGGTTCGATTACAGGCTCAAAATGGCCAGAAACAAAGAACTTTCTTCTGAAACTCAGTCTATTCTTGTTCTGAGAAATTAAGGCTATTCCATGCGAGAAATTGCCAAGAAACTGAAGATCTCATATAACGCTGTGTACTACTCCCTTCACAGAACAGCGCAAACTGGCCCTAACCAGAATAGAAAGAGAAGTGGGAGGCCCTGGTGCACAACTGAACAAGAGGACAAGTACATTAGAGTGTCTAGTTTGAGAAACAGACGCCTCACAAATCCTCAACTGGCAGCTTTATTAAATAGTACCCGCAAAACACCAGTCTCAACGTTAACAGTGAAGAGGCGACTCCGGGATGCTGGCCTTCTAGGTAGAGTTTCTCTGCCCAGTGTCTGTGTTCTTTTGCCCATCTTAGTCTTTTTATTGGCAGTCTGAGATATGGCTTTTTCTTTGCAATTCTGCATCCCGGAGTCGCCTCTTCACTGTTGATGTTGAGACTGGTGTTTTGCGGGTACTATTTAAGGAAGCTGCCCCCCAAAAATATCTGCTATAATTTTCTTTGTTGGGTTGCTAAGAGCAGGCCAGCCTAAAAAAATGACAGTACAGAGATTGGTACTCATTCTAGTTAAATAAAGGTTAAATAAAAACATAAAAATCTATAAACATGTTTTTATAGAATGAACTGGCAAATGATTGAAGGAGATGTCTTTCCAACTAAGAGAAGTAACTCTTTCCATTAGATAGTGGGACACATGCATGACGAAATCTGTTCCATTGATTTTTGTTATTCCCAATGTATGTACTTCAAAGGGACAGAAGGCTGTGTATTGTTGTCATTGTGGATGGCCAGATAGCTAGCAACAATGACAATAAACTGCCATGTAGTGAATTGTAAGTGGATCGTTGCAGCTAGTTTGGTCTTGTTATTGATACCATGTCTTGTTTTGAGGTGTTTTGGCTGATGTCACATCTATGCAAATATGGCTTAAATTTGCAAACTAGCTAACCAACAACTGTAACAATGTATTTAAGAGACAAGTGCTCATTGTGCAACTTAATGTATGTTTTCAATAAACATTGGAGACGAAATATAGTCTACATATTACCAACTATCTAAGCCAACCTACAGGTACTATCATTTTGAGACATATAGTTAGTAATGGAATAGACATTCAACATCCATATTGTTATTATTTCATTACTGCAATCTTTTTAGTCATAGAAGTTAAGCAATGCCCTCTGACATAGCCAGACATGTCTGTCTACAACACCAAAGTTAGATAAATATAGACATCCCTGTACAATTTATTGTTGTGATTCTATAAGATACTTACGAATGAACTCTTGGCCCTCTCCCTAACATTTGTGTTTGCAATGACAATGGCTTCTAATAATATTACAACTGTTCTGCTTAACTGTTCACGGTTAATGTCTCCCTGCCAGAACAATGTCTTCTTTCACCATCAGACTACTATAACACATGATGTCACTGTTTGGAATAACATTGTAGGATTTTCACAGAAGACAGATCCAGTAGAAAATGAATTGGCAACGGCTCCTAAATCTTGTGGACCTGAGCTTGAACTTGGAGAGTCTCACGGCAGAAAAAACCCTCTGATATGATATAACATATTAGACATAATCGATTTATTAGACTTAACCTCCAGAGAGGTTTGACTTTTGGCATATTATAGACAGAGTTCAAACATAAATGATGTTCATTTAGAGATGATATGATCCACCTACACAAGGCTCAGGTCACAACCCTATCAATTTACTGGAATATTAGTATTAGGCTCTGGACTTTCACAAACATGACAGACAGAAACTCCTGTCAGACATATTACATATAACGTATAACATGACATGAAGCACAACAATATTGAATAGTGCTGTTTCATCATGCTGAGAAAAGTACATGGTGAACGTTATCTGGGTAAAAGGTTACCCCCTTAATTTCATAACTAAGGGCTGGATTTAATCCAATCCGCATTAAAATGCGATTGAGCCGACATATGCTGCATTTACTGTGAATGCAGTCCGTGAGACCGCGGCAACATTGCCTTTAATTGTCAATCAAGCTATAAAGTGGATCTTCAGCACTATGGATTGAATAGAGCCCTAAAAACTGCATTTCATGGAGATGCAAGAATGCAGAGGCTTCTTAAAAAATGATCTGATTGATTGCTTCTGCGGACATGTGTCTTTTATACAGGTAACAAGCTGAGATTAGGAGCACTCCCTTTAAGAGTGTGCTCCTAATCTCAGCTCGTTACCTGTATAAAAGACACCTGGGAGCCAGAAATCTTTCTGATTGAGAGGGGTCAAATACTTATTTCCCTAATTAAAATGCAAATCATTATATAACATTTTTGACATGAGTTTTTCTGGATTTTTTTGTTGTTATTCTGTCTCTCACTGTTCAAATAAACCTACCATTAAAATTATAGACGGATAATTTCTTTGTCAGTGGGCAAACGTACAAAATCAGCAGGGGATCAAATACTTTTTTCCCTCACTGTATTCTTTTGAGATGAGAATGCCTATGAGATGATATGCATAAACAGAGTGAGATCACAACTTGGATACACAATTGCTGCTGCTCAGCTCTGTGTTGCCAGCCAGCGGGCCGTGGGCAGTCCTCACTCAGTCAGTCCTCAGCTCTTCTAAGAGTTTGTTAACGGTTCAAGTATGTTTCCTCCACAGCTGTTTTTTGTTCTGCAGTACCGTGTCTTGTTTTTTCTGCTGCCAGGGTGCGTTGACGTCTTTCAGAGGTCAAGCGGGTATCTGCTTGACCTTGTCATATGGGGTTACATGTGTGTGAGCAGGGATTCAACTCTTGCAGATTTGACCATGCGTTTCCTGTGCTGGTACAGTACTACTGTACTGGAAGTGTCACTGTCGTGAGACATTGAGTTGAAGTACATTCTCTTGCCAGCCATAGAGCCCTCTGTGGAGAAAGAATAGGGTGAAGTGACCACATGAGCCCAGGTGAGGAGACGTCTAGCTTCTGAAATGCTGCATAAAGGCATGATGACTGTGCAACAAGATAAGAAGACAGTGGGTTGCTATCTTCCAAACCATTCTGCTGTCAAGATAAGTATCAACAGGAAATGTCTCCCAACTCTCGCTTGATTTTCTCTTGATTTTTCATTGACGTACACCAACTGTGATTATCAGAAAATAGAATCCTGAGTCAGGGTGAGTCAGGGGGGTTGTGTAAGTTTGTAGGCATATGTCTTTGCTGTTCATTTTCCATTGAAACATATCAATATATCAAGTCAGAATACAATGAAGTCTTATGTGACACGGCATCATAATGCTCGTACTCCAGTGTTCAGGTAAGAAAAGCAGGCTGTTCAGTCTAAAAAGCTACTGTAGCCCAATTATTGCTGTTTATTATGATGAGTGAGTTACAGTGCGTCATTGAAACTGAACCCACAATGAACTCCAGTTATCTGGCTATTTATCCCTCCTATGATAACAAACCCTAGCTTTTTTGTATTAGAAATTAAGATACAGTAGGTCCTCAGAGCCTCTTGTGTCCTATATTCACATGGTAGATTAATGTGTTGTAGCCTATTGTCATCAAGAACCAATATACAAGACTATCTTTACTCAATCTTGACATCATGCACATAATAACAATGAGAAGCTGTTTCCTAAACAGTTCTAGGAGTTTCTTTCATCAACGTCTACAACAGTATATCATCTATGTCTGTAGGCTATATGAGACGTCTGTGGAACAGTTGAAGACCTCAGAACAAATAATTTATGGATTTAACCTCCAAAACAATGACAAGTAAATCCATGACCAATGCCTGGTAAGTCAGTTCTAGGAATATAAGTACAGTAAACCATTTTTGTAGCTTAAACCTTAACCCTACTCTACACATCTTGTAGTTATACAGTTACAGCATCATCTCCCCTATGGCCATGCATAATATCATTGCACTTGCACTATGAGGAAGCCCTTTGAAATCCAATGAACTCATGAGCAAGGAGAAGTGGCGCTTCAGCAATTTGCTAAAAATGTTGACCTCAGGGTACAGTATGACTAGAAAAGCTTCTGCCCAAGAAGACGCAATGTACATTCAGGAACCAGAAGAACACACTAACAGAAGGTTATAGTTACGTAAAACATTGGTTGTGTCCCAAATTACAACCTATTCCATATATAGTGCACTACTTCTGACCAGGGCCGTTTGGGACACAGACTGTTTGAACACTTTGAACCCAGTCAGAGTGGTGGTGGTCACAACACCGGTGCTAGTTCCCACCATGTGCAACACTGCAACAACATCCGTGATATCGCTGCCAACACACAACACAAACAAGAGGAGGGAGGTGGAGAGAGACAGGGAAGGGGGGGAAAGGCGAAGACGTGGGCAGAGGGGATATGTGGCTACCGCACGCACACACACACACACACACAGAGAGAGAGAGAGAGAGACACAGAGAGAGAGAGAGAGACAGAGAGAGAGAGAGAGCGCTCTGTAGTGTTTGTTTCCCTGACTCAGAGTTATGGAGTATACTGTAGATCTTATCTCTCCCTCTTCTCTAATCCTTTCTAGTTCTCGTCCTCTGCTCAGCAGCGTTTCTCTCTGGGATCTGTTACAGCCATACCACAGGCTTGAGGAAGTGGACTTGATGTTATCCTGTCCATCTGCAGCGGATTTCCTGGGAGGCCGAGGCGAGGACCGGCGATGTGTGTGTGAGGCCCCTGGAGCATCGTCCGACCAGGCTCTCTCTCTCTCTCTCTCTCTCTCTGTGTGTGTGTGTGTGTGTGTGTGTGTGTGTGTGTGTGTGTGTGTGTATGAGTGTGTGTGTGTGTGTGTGTGTGTGTGTGTGTGTGTGTGTGTGTGTGTGTGTGTGTGTGTGTGTGTGTGTGTGTGTGTGTGTGTGTGTGTGTGTGTATTGACAGGCATCGGTCTGTCCATACCACTTACACCTGCAGGCAGGCAATGCAATATTGTGAAATAAAAGTACAAAGACAACATGGAGGGGTTCATATGCATGTTTTCATTTCAAGCATTTGTGAAACACATGCAGTACTATTATAGTAGTACTACTATATGAATCAAGGGAGAAACAATAAGAATACATAAAGTAGCTATTAGATACTGTAAAATATGTGTTTGTTCTCTGAAAGAGTTACAAAAACCCAGGGATGGGAGTACAATAGGATGCTTCTGTCAAAGAAGGAAACAATCCATCTATAAGCACTGTTTTATCCTGTATTTTACAGGGTCTTTTCATGTTACAATTAGTTACATACGCTGTAAAGTCCCTAAGTGTGTTATCCTGTGGCAGAGTGTTTTCGTGCAATAGGTGTTTGTGCCAAGACTTGAGTAGGATTTCCGTATTCCTTATCTGGTAGATTTCTATCCATGTCAGGGCATCTGGTTAGGGTAGCTCTGAGCTCTATTCTGCTGTTCTACAGTGGCCATACAGAAGATGGAGTGGCACAGAGAATATGATTAGATAGAAAAAAACAGTACATTTACATTACATTTAAGTCATTTAGCAGACGCTCTTATCCAGAGCGACTTACAAATTGGTGCATTCACCTATAATATCCAGTAGAACAACCACTTTACAATAGTGCATCTAAATCTTTTAAAGGGGGGGGGGGGGGTTAGAAGGATTACTTTATCCTATCCCAGGTATTCCTTAAAGAGGTGGGGTTTCAGGTGTCTCCGGAAGGTGGTGATTGACTCCGCTGTCCTGGCATCGTGAGGGAGCTTGTTCCACCATTGGGGTGCCAGAGCGGCGAACAGTTTTGACTGGGCTGAGCGGGAACTGTGCTTCCTCAGAGGTAGGGAGGCGAGCAGGCCAGAGGTGGATGAACGCAGTGCCCTTGTTTGGGTGTAGGGCCTGATCAGAGCCTGAAGGTACGGAGGTGCCGTTCCCCTCACAGCTCCGTAGGCAAGCACCATGGTCTTGTAGCGGATGCGAGCTTCAACTGGAAGCCAGTGGAGAGAGCGGAGGAGTGGGGTGACGTGAGAGAACTTGGGAAGGTTGAACACCAGACGGGCTGCGGCGTTCTGGATGAGTTGTAGGGGTTTGATGGCACAGGCAGGGAGCCCAGCCAACAGCGAGTTGCAGTAATCCAGACGGGAGATGACAAGTGCCTGGATTAGGACCTGCGCCGCTTCCTGTGTGAGGCAGGGTCGTACTCTGCGAATGTTGTAGAGCATGAACCTACAGGATCGGGTCACCGCCTTGATGTTAGTGGAGAACGACAGGGTGTTGTCCAGGATCACGCCAAGGTTCTTAGCACTCTGGGAGGAGGACACAAGGGAGTTGTCAACCGTGATGGCGAGATCATGGAACGGGCAGTCCTTCCCCGGGAGGAAGAGCAGCTCCGTCTTGCCGAGGTTCAGCTTGAGGTGGTGATCCGTCATCCACACTGATATGTCTGCCAGACATGCAGAGATGCGATTCGCCACCTGGTTGTCAGAAGGGGGAAAGGAGAAGATTAATTGTGTGTCGTCTGCATAGCAATGATAGGAGAGACCGTGTGAGGATATGACAGAGCCAAGTGACTTGGTGTATAGCGAGAATAGGAGAGGGCCTAGAACAGAGCCCTGGGGGACACCAGTGGTGAGAGCACGTGGTGCGGAGACAGATTCTCGCCACGCCACCTGGTAGGAGCGACCTGTCAGGTAGGACGCAATCCAAGCGTGGGCCGCGCCGGAGATGCCCAGCTCGGAGAGGGTGGAGAGGAGGATCTGATGGTTCACAGTATCAAAGGCAGCAGATAGGTCTAGAAGGATGAGAGCAGAGGAGAGAGAGTTAGCTTTAGCAGTGCGGAGAGCCTCCGTGACACAGAGAAGAGCAGTCTCAGTTGAATGCCCAGTCTTGAAACCTGACTGATTAGGATCAAGAAGGTCGTTCTGAGAGAGATAGCAGGAGAGCTGGCCAAGGACGGCACGTTCAAGAGTTTTGGAGAGAAAAGAAAGAAGGGATACTGGTCTGTAGTTGTTGACATCGGAGGGATCGAGTGTAGGTTTTTTCAGAAGGGGTGCAACTCTCGCTCTCTTGAAGACGGAAGGGACGTAGCCAGCGGTCAAGGATGAGTTGATGAGCGAGGTGAGGTAGGGGAGAAGGTCTCCGGAAATGGTCTGGAGAAGAGACGAGGGGATAGGGTCAAGTGGGCAGGTTGTTGGGCGGCCGGCCGTCACAAGACGCGAGATTTCATCTGGAGAGAGAGGGGAGAAAGAGGTCAAAGCACAGGGTAGGGCAGTGTGAGCAGGACCAGCGGTGTCGCTTGACTTAGCAAACGAGGATCGGATGTCGTCAACCTTCTTTTCAAAATGGTTGACGAAGTCATCCGCAGTGAGGGAGGAGGGGGGGGAGGGGGAGGAGGATTCAGGAGGGAGGAGAAGGTAGCAAAAAGCTTCCTAGGGTTAGAGGCAGATGCTTGGAATTTAGAGTGGTAGAAAGTGGCTTTAGCAGCAGATACAGAAGAGGAAAATGTAGAGAGGAGGGAGTGAAAGGATGCGAGGTCCGCAGGGAGGCGAGTTTTCCTCCATTTCCGCTCGGCTGCCCGGAGCCCTGTTCTGTGAGCTCGCAGTGAGTCGTCGAGCCACGGAGCAGGAGGGGAGGACCGAGCCGGCCTGGAGGATAGGGGACAGAGAAAATCAAAGGATGCAGAGAGGGAGGAGAGGAGGGTTGAGGAGGCAAAATCAGGAGATAGGTTGGAGAAGGTTTGAGCAGAGGGAAGAGATGATAGGATGGAAGAGGAGAGAGTAGCAGGAGAGAGAGAGCGAAGGTTGGGACGGCGCAATACCATCCGAGTAGGGGCAGAGTGAGAAGTTTTTGATGAGAGCGAGAGGGAAAAGGATACAAGGTAGTGGTCGGAGACTTGGAGAGGAGTTGCAATGAGATTAGTGGAAGAACAGCATCTAGTAAAGATGAGGTCAAGCGTATTGCCTGCCTTGTGAGTAGGGGGGGAAGGTGAGAGGGTGAGGTCAAAAGAGGAGAGGAGTGGAAAGAAGGAGGCAGAGAGGAATGAGTCGAAGGTAGACGTGGGGAGGTTAAAGTCACCCAGAACTGTGAGAGGTGAGCCATCCTCAGGGAAGGAACTTATCAAGGCGTCAAGCTCATTGATGAACTCTCCAAGGGAACCTGGAGGGCGATAAATGATGAGGATGTTAAGCTTGAAAGGGCTGGTAACTGTGACAGCATGGAATTCAAATGAGGAGATAGACAGATGGGTCAGGGGAGAAAGAGAGAATGTCCACTTGGGAGAGATGAGGATTCCAGTGCCACCACCCCGCTGGCTCGATGCTCTAGGGGTATGCGAGAACACGTAGGCAGACGAGGAGAGAGCAGTAGGAGTAGCAGTGGTCCTTACAGTAACTACTATATTCACTACATTCCAGCTGTCAGTCCCCCCACACACTTACAGTATTATAGGCTTACACCCTGCACACCCTGCATAAACTACCCGCACACCCTGCATAAACTACCTGCATATCCTGCATAAACTACCCACATACCCTGCATAAACTACCTGCACACCCTGCATAAACTACCTGCACACCCTGCACAAACTACCTGCACACCCTGCACAAACTACTTGCACACCCTGCATAAACTACCTGCATACCCTGCGTAAACTACCTAAATACCCTGCATAATCTACCTAAACACCCTGCATAACTACCTGCACACCCTGCATAAACGACCTAAACACCCTGCATAATCTACCTGCACACCCTGCATAAACTACCTGCACACCCTGCATAAACTACCTAAACACCCTGCATAAACTACCTAAACACCCTGCATTAACTACCTGCACACCCTGCATAAACTACCTAAACACCCCTCATATAATATATGATTCTAACCCTAAACACCTGTCAGCCAATTCAAGCAATTCTACTGAAATTCATGCCATTTTGCATATTCTCACCTGTTCTGTCTTATTTAACCCTTATTTTAACTGGTCAATTGAGCTGAGAACATTCTCTTATACAGCAACAACCTAGAGAATTGCAGTGAAGACAAGAGACTTTGAATGGGTCAATAGGAAGCTTGGCCAGAGCCCAGTTGGAGCTTGCCCTGTCCATCCAACAGGTGCAAAGTCAGTCGGTTAGGGTATGTGTTGGTCCTTTGATGGATTGGGTATTAACCTGTCCGTCCCTGACCACCTTAGTTTACAATACTCAAACTCTGGGATTTAGATGTGAAAAGGAGGCAGCATGTTTTAGTAGCCTAGAGAGACAAAAAGGCCAGGCTTGTGTGCCAGGCACACAGCTGTTGGAAGAGACTACATAAAAGCTATAACAGCAACAGGAGACTATACTGTAATACTTAACTAGGATAAAGTGGATTTTTTTTGTCTCTGACTGTCGTCATGCTAGTTGGCAATAACTATTCCAGATAGAGACAAACTTTGAATGGAAGAAAACCTACTCTGTCCTGTCTCTGGCTGGTCCAAACCCACAATCTATGGTCCAAACAGAGAATATACATGTGTAACGGCTGTCTTTGGAGAGAGTGGGCCAAGGCGCAGCATGGTTAGTACTCATCATGAATTTATTAAAGATCGAACACTTTAAACAAGAAACCGACAGCCAAACAGTTCTGTCAGGTGCAAAACACTAAACAGAAAATATCTACCCACAAAACCCAAAGGAAAAACATGCTGCCTAAGTATGACTCCCAATCAGCAACAACGATGTACAGCTGTTCCTGATTGGGAGCCATACCCGGCCGAAACAAAGCAATCCCCAACATAGAAATACAGACATAGAATGCCCACCCAAATCAGGGCGTGACAACATGACATGTTTTACAGCAGCCTTTTCTAGGCTGGGAGCCTCCCCTGGCCTTCACTGTACTGGCAGCAGAATGTGGCTGCCTGACACAAATGGTACCATATTCTATAAAGTGCACTACTTAGGGCTCTGGTCAAGAGTAGTGCACTACATACAGTGGGGGGGAAAAGTATTTGATCCCCTGCTGATTTTGTACGTTTGCCCACTGACAAAGAAAGGATCGGTCTATAATTTTAATGGTAGGTTTATTTGAACAGTGAGAGACAGAATAACAACAAAAATATCCAGAAAAACGCATGTCAAAAATGTTATATATTGATTTGGCTTCCTATTTCGTAATAAAGCCTCCTTCACTCATGCTGCCAAACATATTCTCCTAAAACTGACTATCCTACCGATCCTTGACTTCGGTGATGTCATTTAGAAAATAGCCTCCAACACTCTACTCAGCAAACTGGATGCAGTCTATCACAGTGCCATCTGTTTTGTCACCAAAGCCCCATATACTAGCCACCACTGCGACCAGTATGCTCTCGTTGGCTGGCCCTCGCTACATATTCGTCGCCAAACCCACTGGCTCCAGGTCATCTATAAATCTTTGCTAGGTAAAGCTCCGCCTTATCTTAGCTCACTGGTCACCATATCAACACCCATCCGTAGCACGCGCTCCAGCAGGTATATTTCACTGGTCATCCCCAAAGCCAACACTTCCTTTGGCCGCCTTTCCTTCAAGTTCTCTGCTGCCAATGACTGGAACGAATTGCAAAAATCCCTGAAGCTGGAGTCTTATATCTCCCTCACTAACTTTAAGCATCAGCTGTCAGAGCAGCTTACTGATCACTGTACCTGTACACAATCAATCTGTAAATAGCACACCCAACTACCTTATCCCCATATTGTTATTTATCTTCTTGCTCTTTTGCACCCCAGTATCTCTACTTGCACATCATCATCTGCACATCTATCACTCCAGTGTTAATGCTAAATTGTAATCATTTCGCCTTCTTGGCCTATTTATTGCCTTACCTCCCTACTCTTCTACATTTGCACACACTGTATATAGATTTTTCTATTGTGTTATTGACTGTACATTTGTTTATGTGTAACTCTGTTGTTTTTGTTGCACTGCTTTGCTTTATCTTGGCCAGGTCGCAGTTGGAAATGAGAATTTGTTCTCAACTGGCCTACCTGGTTAAATAAAGGTGAAATAAATAAATGTAAAAATCCCACAGAAGAGATTGGTAAAACAGCTTTAGTTGAGAGGAGAGGTATTACCCTAGTAGAGGTTTTACATTGGAGGTATTACCATACCCAGCCAGCAGCCTCTAATTAGGACCGTCTCACTGCATGGCAGCCATTGTCCCTGTGTTTGGCATCTCAGTAAGACAGACAGTAGGGACCGACTGGCTAGAGGGCCCGTCAAGCTAACGATGGTGGCAGCCAAAGGTAATTGGATAGACTTTAGCCTCCTTAGGCCAGATATTAGAGAATGGTAATCAATGCTATACTTTTCTTTCACAAACGATTAGATTTTCTTCTACGGTTAGGTTTTGTCACGATCGTCGTAATGAGCAGACCAAGACGCAGCGTGAGTATAGTTCCACATATTTTTAATCTCCGTGAAACAAACAAAACCATAAAGAAACAACGAAACGTGAAGTCATGACGTGCACACAGGCAACCAAACACAAACAATATCCTACAAAACACAGGTGGGGAAATGGCTTCCTAAATATGATCCCCAATCAGAGGCAACGATAAACAGCTGCCTCTAATTGGGAACCATATTAGAACACCCCCTAGTCACGCCCTGACCTACTACACCATAGAGAACCAAGGGCTCTCTATGGTCAGGGCGTGACAGGTTTAAATCCCATTCATTTAAATCCCCTTCTTTTCTGAGGGACAAATCTTCAGAAAAGTATTTTTTGGTCCATAGTCAACTGAGAGATTTACACAGAAAGAAGAGAGTAAAAAACAAACTACACGGAGCTAACTAATGCCCCTGACTATGGGAAAAGAAGAGCAATTAATAAGGTATCAACGGTATCAACAGCATAGCTATCCAGCACAATGTGAAGAAATAGGCCAAAACATTAATTTACAATTAAAAGAAAACTCTCTATTATATATATATATATATTGTGGTAATCTGGACACTAGTAAAAATGAAATTGAAATAGTTAACTAAAATGCATGTTGGTAAATAGATGGCAGTGAAAAGATGTTGGGCCAGTTTGGCTGCGTCTACACAACCAGCCCAATTCAGATAACTTTTTCTACCAATTGATCTGTTGACCAATCACATCAGATCTTTTCACATCAGATCCCCTTTGGGCTCCCGAGTGGCGCAGCGGTCTAAGGCATTGCATCTCAAGTGGATGACTGCTGTCACCTGGTGGTGGGTTGCAGAACAGAACATGCAGATAAACCACTGAACCAAAATATAAACACAACATGTAAAGTGTTGGTCCCATGTTTAATGAGTTGAAAGAAAAAAATCCCAGGAATGTTCCATATGCACAAAAAGCTTATTTTTCTAAAATGTTGTGCACAAATTTGTTTACATGCCTGTTATTCAGCATTTTTTCCTTTGCCAAGATAATCCATCCACCTGACAGATGTGGCATATCAATAAACTGATTAAAGAGCATGATCATTACACAGGTGCACCTTGTTCTGGGGACAATAAAAGGCCACTTTAAAATGTGTAGTTTTGTCACATAACACAACGCCACAGATTCTCAAGTTTTGAGGGAGAGTTCTTTTGGCATGCTGACTGCAGAAATGTCCATCAGAGCTGTTGTCAGATAATTGAATGTTAATTTCTCTATCAAAGGCTGCCTCCAATGTCGTTTTAGATAATTTGGTAGTATGTCCAACCGGCCTCGCTGCAGACCACGTGTAACCACGCCAGCCAGGACCTCTAATTCTGGCTTCTTCGCCTGTGGGGGACTGGGGATGCTTTGGAGTATTTCTGTTTGTAATAGAGCCCTTTTGTGGGGAAAAAACACTGGCTCCCCAGTGGGTGGACCTATGCCCTCACAGGCCCACCCATGGCTGCACCCCTGCTCAGTCATGTGAAATCCACAGATTAGGGCCTAATGAATTTATTTCAAATGACTGATTTCCTTATATGAACTGTAACTCAGTAAAATCTTTAAAATTGTTGCATGTTGTGTTTATATTTTTGTTTAGTATATACGCCATCCAGCAGACACTTTTTATACAACGGGATTTACAGTAAAGTGAGTGCACACATGTATAGTATGTGTATGTGATCCCTACAGGAATTGAACCCCCAACCTTGGAGTTTCTCATGCCAAGCTCGAATCAACTGAGTCAAACAACCATACATTTACATACACACAAGTCAGTACACTAACAGGGAGAATACACATAATTAGAACAAGAAAGTTGAAAGCAAAAAGACTAATTACAGAAGTTTAAAAGCTATAAAATACAAGTCATCGAAGAGTTAAAATTGTACTAGATTTTATTGCAAAAAAAGAAAGTTTGCTGTGTTCACAAAAATTAACATAATTGCAACAACGCGCTCTGTTAAATAAATAACAATGCACACTAGTTAACTTGAAACCATACATACCCCCTGGAATACAGTGTTGTATTACTAGGCACACTTGCCTTTTTGCTCACAAATTGCCTTATTTTTCACTAGATGCTTGGGCTTTAGTTTGGCTAACACCATAAGGATCCACTGCTGCCTCAGCAACATCATTCTTCAATGGAAATGCAAATAGAAACAGATGCAAAGCAAAACCTTTAGCTAATTATACAGCAGCACTACTTACAGTGTGTCCCTGAGCAGTGGAAAAACTGTAAAGCGCAGCATGTATCGTTATAGCTTGTATTACTGCTCCTTTGCTGGGTTGCCAGATTGGGTTGATATCATTAGAAAAATGTATTAATGACGTTTTCTGCAATCCAGTCATACATTAAAGACTTTCAACTCATACAAAAGCAGCCTTTCCAGTTATCTTCAAAGAAACTGTAAAAAACAGAGGTGAACAGGAAGACACATTAAAGAGTATAGCATACAGTCATCTCAGAAGGGTATCCAGGTCATTTACATACATTATGGGCTGGCACTAGGTAGTTTTCATCTGAAGAGGCAAAACTATGACAAAACAATGGGATGCCTTAAATCAAAAATCAGCAAGGGAATCTACAAAAATAATTGGTAAAAAGTTCAACATTGCTATGAGCAACTTCCTAAAAGCATTAGGATTAAGTGGATATCCGTATATTGCTCATCCTTCCTATGACCACATTACTGACATCAACAAGGATCTGAAATAATATACTTGGAGGTCTATGATTCCACCCCATCTGTACATAAACACAAACACTAGCTCTCACAAACCTTGCTTACAAATCTTTTTAAGGCACTAAAAAATCATAGAAAGAATTTAAGCAAAAAATATATTATTTATTTCGCAAAAAAGCAACATTAATTTAAACATACATCATCCTATTTCCTATGTGGTCAACACAATACTTTGCTATGCTGTCAAAATGAGGTTCCAGCTCTCTAAAATCAGTGCAATAGAAAATACTGTTGTGGTTCATCAGACTCAGTAGTCCGTCTGTCTGTGTATTCAACTGAGAGCTCCGTCTCTGTACATGATCTAGATCGACAACATTGCAGTCAGCAAGTACAGACTTACTGATCAACAAATCACCTTGGATCTTAAATAACCGTATTATTAACAGTAGATCAGCCAGTTTGCTCCGTCCGTGATCAGCTACTGAGCAAAATGTATGGTAATGCTCTCGAACACAACGACAGTCTCTGCCTCAGACTTAGTCGTCCTTCTTGTCAGAGATGCTCTCTTCCTGGTTGTCCTCAGAGCAGATGTGATTGGTGGAGGAGAGTTCTGACTCCACCCCCTGGAGGGCCTGGTACCGCTGGAGCTCCAGATAGGTGGTGAACAGCTTGGCATACTCTGGGTGGTTCAGGGCAAATGCCTGGAACTCGGCTGGAGAGAGAAATGGAGAGACAGAGGATCAAATCAGAACTTACAGTAGTATATCTGGTATATTATCAATGCTCACAATACCTGGAATTCAGTTTCAGAGAGGATCAAATCAGAACTATATTCAAATTGTCAGTGACTAAAGAAGCTATTCTGTTACATCATAAAAATTCAACTAAAATTCAACAAAGTTGTTGTTTAAAATGGGCTACTTTTGGTGAAAGTAATGTTAACTTCCCATGGCAATTAAAAACAAAGGATAAAAAAAAAACTAAACAAATATTAATATCCCACTTTCAAATCCATATAGTATGTCTCTTTCTATATTTCTAGAATGGAGAGATCCAAGGCTCAACCTGGCCTTTTCTATGGTGTTCCGTCAAGGCAAGCAGTCAGCTTCCTTTAGTTCATGCTGGAGTCCTCCACTTCAGATAACCTTTGACCTTCACAAGGGTCTACTTACAGAAAGTTATGAATTCAGAGCTGTCTGTATCTATCTCCTTAAAGAGTTTGGAGACATTGAGGTCACACACGCCTAGAGCAGATCGAAGCATGGAGGAGAACTCTTCATGAGTGATTCTTTGGTCCTCGTCTGTGTCAAACAGCTGAGAGGAGAGGGAGACAATTAGTTAAGCAATGACAACACATAGGCTTGCTTATTGACATCGAGATTGCTCTTATGACCATGTGGCTTTCAAACCTACTTCATTTTCCTCTCAGACAACTACAAAACACAGTAGTTGTCACACATATTTGACTTTATCATAGCCACTGATTGCTCCTCTATTGCTTCCAAACCACGGGTAGACCTCACAGACAGTCTGCGTCAGCTACATACCAACGCCCCAATGTCATGTATTGGACAGCTAAATGTGACACGGCAACATTCGCAACAAGCAGGATTTTTATTGGCCGAACCTGGAAAGCTGTGCGGAGGACCTCTTCAGTGTTAGCTGGCCGACATAAGATGGCTACACCGATGACATACTCTCTGAAGTCAATGGTGCCATCTCCATCCTAGAGAGAGACAGAGTGACAGCTAAGTATCACTTAACAAAGCCAGACTACACATTGCATTCAGTGGACTACAATACTCTACAAATACAGTATGTTTTTTCCTTTATTTCTTCAGACAGTTTGTTCACCATCTCTATGAACAAAGCAGTGGGGGACAGCATACTAAATCCTCGGTTACTTAGCCCATCCAGTCACAGGTTGGAGAGAACAGACAGAATAGCTGTGGTCTGATTCTCTACGCTTTGAAAGATTAGTGCAGTCGTAAACTTCCCTTTGTGGATTTCAAAGGAATGTTGCAAGAAATATGGTGTAGACTTCCTCCAGCCAAGCTTGCACCAATCCAACACAACCTAGGAAAGCCTCGAAGAGAGATTGAACCGAACTAGATGTGACTGGCTCTCACCCTGTCAAAGAGAGCAAACAGCTCCTGCAGGGCGGGGCTGATGGGCAGCTTGAGGAAGCTGGCGAACTCCTGGATGGTGATGCGGCCTCCTTTACAGGAGCAGGCCACGGCTGCAAAGCCCTCCAGCTCCTTCTTCACGTTGTCCCACTTCAGGCTGAGGGGGACCGGGGAGGAAAGGAGGAGGGCAGGACACAAGGACTTACTCAGGGGAGGAAGAGGGTGTAGGTCTGTGTGTGTGTGTCCAACTATTACCAATTGCCGATGTAGCAGTTGGCCAGATAAAGCAGTATTGTCTAAGGCAGTGTTACTTCAGTGTGGAGTTTGCCAGTGGGTGACACAACAGTACATAACAGGACATAGTGTGTTGCCACAGTGGCAATAGCACAGTATTAGAGCGGCAGAGGAGCCAGTCTTACTCAAGTTTTTGGCTGATCTTAGTGAACTCCACTAGACCAGCCTCCATGGGCAGGGTGAGCTCCCCAGCCGAGATCATCAGTCTACAGTCCTCATATGTGTGGTCCGTCACTGGCACACCCAGGGCCCTGCACACACATAGGGATAGCATTGAAGAAATGGGTAAGAATAGACATAAGGAAGCTATTATTAAATGCTGTAATACCATTCACACACACACTTACTGGGCCATAACATTTCGTACTGTCCTGGCAAACAGCACAGGTCTTTTCTTTTCCTCCTCAGTAGGGGTAACTGGAGGAAGAAACTGGAGGAGAGGGCAAAGGTCAAAACAGGGACTAACCAGGAAGTACAGGCTAACTGGGGGGCTACCTAGATAAGGTCTTTATAACACATTCATAAGCCATACATAACACCTTTATAAACCATACATAACACATAGGTACTGCTAATGAATGTGTTATGAAGTCATTATCTCTTGGCCTAAGTAAGTATTCCTGTGTAGTGTGTTAATACTAACCTCTATCTCTACATTGGTGTAGAGCTGAGACAGAGTGAGAAGCAGCAGGGTTTTCCTGAAAGAACATCACCACGAATCATCATCACCTCTATTCAAAGGGCATAACGGTAATCCCATACAACAAGATTGAAATGTAAGCCTACTAAACTGAAAAACAATTCATCGCTCAACAGTGAAAATCTCTATTCCCAGAGTTTGAGGCCTAACTATGGCCCATGAGGAGAAGTTACAGGAACATAGTTGCAATGTGAGAGACTGTACAGAAAACAACAGGGGAAATGTAGCGTCGAAGCGTTGAGGCAACACTGATGATTGTAATCCACTGAGTGCACTGCAGACTTACGAGCTGAAGCCTTGCCAAGTCCAAGTCACAGTGTCCAGTCTGTTGGGATACCTCATGACCACAGGCTGCACCGGGACCCCAGGGACGAAGGCACCTGACGGGGAGAGAGGGACAGAGTGAGACCCTACTGACCTCCAGCACTGACTACTATTCTAACTTAATGAGCACACACACATGACCTATATGTGCAAACACAGGAGCACAGACAGCCTACTAATTGGACAGAGTGCAGCCGATGACAACTCATTTACCCACAGTACACGTCCAACCAATAACAAGACCAGAAGCTGGATTCATCTAAACCTGATCAATATACCAATCAGTACTGTAAGGAAGCCACTAGTATTAGGTCTGTGGGTTTGGCTATTGGCACTGCAGTAAAACAAAGTAATTCAGTTAGGTGCAAATGTCTATGCAAAAAGTGTAACATGCCATAGAGTGTAATTGATGGTCTTGTATGCTGTTATTTGCATTGATTATTAGATGCATTCTCAGGTTTACAGCTTTAGGATTTAACTGTAGCAATTGCTACTGTACAATTCACTCAGATCCTAATAGCCTAGTTATTGGTATTGAGTGAAGATAATCAGTCACTCATATCCTTCTGAAGTTCATTATCACATCGTGCAATCTATTCCATGTCGCTATGGCTACTGTTCTGTTTCAGGAAGTAATGGATACACTCAGGCCTCTTCACTCTGGAGAAGCCCATTGTGTGTGCATCAGGTGACTGACCACACAATGAGGCACATAGCATGTAGCATACTGGGAGTAAATGAAGAGGTGTTGTGTCAAAACAATTGTAACAGTATTACTTCCGTCCCGCTCCTCGCCCCAACCTGGGCTTGAACCAGGAACCCTCTGCACACATCGACAACAGTCACCCTCGAAGCATCATTACCTATCGCTCCACAAAAGCCACAGCCCTTGCAGAGCAATGAAAACAACTACTTCAAGGTCTCAGAGCGGGTGAAGTCACTGATTGAAATTCTACTAGCGTGCACAGCTAACTAGCTAGTCATTTCACACCGGTTACACAAGCACCCCAGAAAGAAGCTAAATGAACACCATTCTGCAACCGCATGATGGCCCTATCTCTGCTATTTGTTTACAAGTGAATTTGCATTAAGTAAATGACACCACTAGTGTGGATGGTACTGTGTGTCTCTCCCAGCAGACTGTCTGGAAGGCTGTCTGTCTCCACTATAAACAAATGACAACCAGCCTGTTAAATGGGAATACAACATGGACATTGTAGGGTCCCACATGATTTTCATACCCTATCAACACTACACTGTTTGGTATAAGTTGATACCCTTGATCTATTTAAAAACAAACATGGTAGTGAAGTTCAACCTACCTTGTTTGAAAGTGATGAGACATGAGCGATTTGTACAAGTCCCCTCAGGGAAGACCAGGATCTGGAACATAAATAACTAAATGTTTCTTTTAGGAAAGAGAGATACCTAGTCAGCTGTACAACTGAAATGTGTCTTCTGCATTTAACCTAACCCCTCTGAATTAGAGAGGTGCGGTGGGCTGCCTTAATCAACATCCACGTCTTCGGTGCCCAGGGAACAGTGGGTTAACTGCTTTGTTCAGGGGCAGAACGACAGATTTTTACCTTGTCAGCTCGGGGATTCCATCCAGCAACCTTTCGGTTACTAGTCCAACGCTCTAACCACTAGGCTACTGCCACTGACAATGTAGGTGGATCTAGACCAGTGTTTCATTCTATGCTGAATGAAGCAGACTTTCTATAACAAAGAAGTAGCAACAGAAATTGTGTTTGAAGGATATGTCACGCGAGAGGAAGTTTACAAGGCAAATTCTTGGTGTGAAAAGGCGTGATGTTTCATTCACAAGCTCCTTGTCAGACTACAAGCTAGACAAGACATGATAAATTATGATACAAAATGTCAAATGGCTGTGTGTATGTGTGTGTGTGGGTGTGTGGATGTGTTTAACTATACTTGTGGGGAACAGAAGTCCCCACATGAATAGTAAATGAAGAAAAAAAATGAACCAACTGGGGACATTTTGTTAGTCCCCACAAGATCAAATGGTATTTATGGGGGTTTAGGGTTAAGGTCAGAATTAGTGTTAGAATTAGGTTGAGGGTTAGGAGCTAGAGTTAGGGGTTAGGGAAAATAGGATTTTGAATGGGACTGAATTGTGTGTCCCCACAAGGCTAGTTATTAAAGACTGTGTGTGTGTGTGTGTGTGTGTGTGTGTGTGTGTGTGTGTGTATGCATGCGACAGACCTGTGGCCAGAGGCCTCCAGACTTGGCTCTGCTGTCTATCTCCATAATGGTGTTCTTACGGGAGTCTGGGTCCTGTCTGGAGACCAGCACCGGCTGGAGACACCGCACAAACCCTGGATGGAGAAAGGAAACACACATCAGATAAACTCACACACTAGTGCTGAGCAATTAGTGTTTTTTAGTGTTTTGATTATGATTACTTTTTGAAAGATTAAATGCACTATGTATTATGTGGGTTGAATGCTGTTACACAGAATAAAACAATTATTAAAAGTCCCATGATGGTATTGACTGTTCATTACTGCTTATCACTTATTATCCATCATTTATTCACTTTACTTCAATAAAATATTTCAGTTGTGTATATTACATTTGTTTTATTTGAGTGCTTCATTATTTCATTCGAAGTCTTCATCTCATCTCTATAGAGCTGCTACCTATGCTGTCTGACAAAATCACTATTTTGTAGTTCTTCAAAGTAAATAAGGCATACTTTATGACTGCTGAATACCAACTATCAATCACTAAGATGATGTATTTTTAGTTAGAGATGCCTCACGAAGCAACATCTGCTCTCTATATCACCTCCCGATCACGCATTCTTCTGTCTTCCGCTGCAGGCGTAAAAGAAACACAGACCGGACAAGCAGACGCGCAATAGATTATGGTCATTGTAGTTAATTACCACGTTTTATGCACTAAACTACGTATAATATTGGCCTGTTGGAAACTACAACTCCCTACTACATCACACAGTTCAGGCTGGATCTGATTTCTCTCTAGAGAATGTACGGGAATGTGTGCAATGTACGCATTGAGCTCACAGAAAAAAAAAAACTAAATGGAAATGAAATAATTGAGCCGCTGTTGGTCAATTAGTTGTTTAAAAATGTCAATTAATCGCTCAGCACTAACACACCATTACAGGCTGGATGCACCGCACAAACCCTGGAGAGAGGAAACACACACATCAGATAAACACTAACGTAAATTAAATCTGCAAACAGAATCAGCATAAATACCCACACTTATCGTTGACAGACCCACACACACTGATCGCTCACTCACAAACACACACTCTAAAAAAAACCTGACCCCAACCCTCTACTAAAAAAACCCAGACAGAAACAACACTCACTGCCGAATATAGGAGTGGCGAGGTTCTCAGTGCGGGACACAGTGGAGGGCAGGCCTGCTACGATGCACACAATGCCATCAAAGAAGGTGGAGTGTGGGGCCACAGCCAGAATGGGGGCCTCTGCACTGCTCGCCTGCTGGCCCTTCACCACCACCCTGAAGCCCATGAAGAAGTAGTAGGACCTCCCCAGGAACGCCATCACACGCCGACACATGAACCTGGGGAACCAGAGAGTCAAACATTAACAGACATGTAGCATGAAACTATACAGATTAAACTAACAGTTGTATACTGTCAGGAATATTCACCTAGAGACACTGAACATGGATACATATAGCCTACATCTGCATGGACCAATATTACAGTCAACATAGACCTGTGTGTTGTCAGGAACTCAACTTAGCCTTTTGATGGTCAGTACTACTGTACTAAGTTGTTATGAGCTAAGTTAGTGCTCCATGTTCATCAGCTAGTTAGTGTTGACAACTATCAAATAAAACAGACCTGAACACGTGCGATAAACAACCAGCAGCTGCATGTAGCTGTGGTCACGTCATATCAACACATACAATCAAAGAGAGAGGGAAGTGGGCTGCTTTTGAGTCACAGAAAAACACATTTGGTTTATTTATCATGTGTTGCATCAGGCCTCAGGTAACATATCTCTATGACCCCCTCCGTTCTGAGGAAATAAAGAAGAGTGTTTACTTCGATACAGACAAGATCTAATGAAGACTGCTTCAGCTACACTCAAACTGGACAGTTTTATCTCCATCTCTGCATTCAAAGACTCAATTATTTACACTTACTGACACTTGTGGCTGCTTTGCATCATGTACTGTTGTCTCCACCTTTTTGCCCCTTGTGCTGTTTTATGCGCCTAATAATGTTTGTACCATGTTTGTGCTGCTACCATGTCGTGTTGTGTCGCTAATGTGTTGTTGTCATGTTGTGTTACTACCATGCTGCGTTGTCATGTGTTGCTGCCATGCTGTGTTGTCGTCTTAGGTCTCTCTTTATGCAGTGTTGTGGTGTCTCTCTTGTCGTGATGTGTGTTTTGTCTTCCTTTTTTTTTTATCCCAGCCCCTGTCCCTGCAGGAGGCCTTTTGCCTCTTGGTTGGCCATCATTTTAAATAACAATTTGCTCTTAGCTGACTTGATTTGTTAAATAAAGGTTAAATAAAAACAAATAAATAAATACACAGAAAGGGCTGATGTAGGCTACATTCCTTAAAACCTCTACAGGATCAGTGTCCCCCCCCACGGGATGGTTAATGTGATTAGCATGAGGTGATTAGCATTTAAGCTTTCAAAGCATAAATTCTTGTATATAACTGCACTGTCCAATTTACAGTAGCTATTACAGTGAAATAATACCAAGCTATTGTATGAGAGTGCACAATTATGAACTTGAAAATGTATTAATAAACCAATTAGGCACATTTGGGCAGTCTTGATACAATATTTTTTAACAGATATACAATGGTTCAATGGATCAGTCTAAAACTTTGTACATATACTGCTTTGTACAAAACGCTTGCTTTTTTTCTAGTGGACAAAATCTAAATTGCGCCTGGGCTGGAAAAATACATTATGGCCTTTCTCTTGCATTTCAAAGATGATGATACAAAAAACGCTTGTTTTTTCCCTTTGTATTATCTTTTACCATATCTAATGTGTTATATTCTCCTACATTAATTTCACATTTCTACAAACTTCAAAGTGTTTCCTTTCAAATGGTATCAAGAATATGCATATCCTTGCTTCAGGTCCTGAGCTACAAGCAGTTAGACTTGGGTATATAATTTTAGGCGACAATTGAAAAAAAGTGGTGGATCCTTAAGAGGTTTTAACAGCTTTACAGTTCGTTTTTAGTTGAGGATGAACAAGAATTAGTGTGAAATTACATAGTTGTTACTCCTCCCTCCATTTCTCAATGTGTGAAAATCCCACAGCTCTTGATGTATAGGGGCATTTCCATGGTAACAGAGTGATGCTGAGACAGATTTTTCACTTTAAAATCTAGGTCAAACAAAAACAATGACTGCAAAGTTAAAGTTGCACTATGCAGGAATCTCTACGCCATTTCCTGGTTGCTAAAACTCTAATAGTTAGCCTAATTTCAGTTTATATGACAAAATAAGCTAGTATAGTGTAGACAATCATTGTACCATCGAAACCGCTGTGACATATAGTTTCCATAATCAAAATAATCGTTTTTTCAGCTGTTTGAAACTGGTGTACAAAACCGAAAGTAATAGACGGAAAAACAAAACTTAACGGAAAGCATAGAAATAGTGCACATAGAACAGATCTACAAATTCCTATACTTGCTTTCAAGTAGAATGATAGATCTATAACTCATATTTCTATGTGAATTTGGTCCGTCGCCCAAACATTTACATATTTTCACTTTAAACAAACCATACAACTATATGCACAATGACTACTTTGAACTATTTCCACAGAAAATGTTACAAAAACACAGTGCACATGCAACATTTGGTAAAAGAATGATGGTTTGTGCTGTTTGTGCAGTTCTGTTAATGAGGAAATGCCCCTATGCATCAAGAGCTGTGGGATTGAGAAACACAGGAAGGAGGGAAGAGTAACAACTAAGTAATTTCACACTAGCTTAATTCTTGTTCACCCTCAACAAAAAACTAACTGTCAAGCTGTTAAGGAATGTAGCCTTCTGTGTAGCTGAAGCTGTCTGTACGGTCCAAAACACCAGCTAGCTTATCTTCTTTCTTTTCTCAAAACTCTGTTACCATGGAACTGCCCAGAGGCCTAACTACTTAAGTCATAAACAACAATGCTCTATACATCCTCTGGAACTAATGACTAAAGTACTCATAGTGGATGCATAGTTGAAATATAGTTATACATACAGACCAATGGCAGTGTGTCAGTAGTGGCACAGGATGGTGTTTTGCAGTATATTTACCGTCTCCATCCGGTCATGGGCGCCACTGCTCCTTTGAGAGGGTGCATGAATGTTGTTATGACAGCAACAGGCCATGTTACCATGAGAACCAGAGTCAGGAAGATGGCACGGATAGGCACCAGGAAGATTCCCCGGAATACACACTGCAAAGAGAGAGAAAAGAAACACATCACACACACACCAGGTTTATTAGAGATCTACAACGTGTTTAGGTTACCGACTTCATGCCACTGAAAGAGGGACTTTAAAGAGCCATTTTAAAACACACATGTCCTAACCAACATATAATGCGCAACGATGCAACCATTGACCAAGGAATATGCACGTTATAGACTTTTCATTCTAGAAATTCACATGGTTGGAGGAATTTCTAGAGGGTACACAAATGCCTCCATTGTTTGTTACACAATAACAAGGCATTACAAAAGGATTGTCAGGGTTTCATCGGCTTAGATTAGCTATGTACCTGTACTGTATGCTATAGTCACGCACCACCAGACACACACACACACACAGCCGAGGAGCTAGAGGACAACCACCCGGCTGCGCTCAGCGGTGGGTAGTGGAGTAGAACTGTTTACGTTTGAATACCAACCCCCGTTCTGTGACCGATAAATTAATGAGTTAATCGATTTATTTCACACTCTATTTATACTCACTTTGATAATGTCAGCCTTGGCCAATTTCACCTCCTGCACAAAAGGATTAATGACGGCCGGAAGAAACAGGGATTGCTGCCTGGGTAGCGCGAACACTCTCCGGGGACTCATTCTTCTCGCTCGGGTCGCGGTATGGCGTCAATAAGCTTTAGAATTGCACAGTAGTTCTGCAATCACCCCACTTCCTCGATTCGAATCTTGAGAATTATGTTCGCTCTCCGAATGTTGCGATAACATCGTTCACAACAACGGTAGAGCGAGTGATCTGGCACTCTGCCTCTGACTACTTTTAGGCCCCACCTACTGCACTGGGTTTACGTGGGATTGTAACCTTTTGCCCAGTGAGCAGTGGTGGGGTGAAAACACAAATATAATTACTTGACACATTGGATAGAATTTACAAAAAAATAAATAAACTGAGCTAACTAGAATGCTATTTGACCCTAAACAGAGTACACCGTGGCAGAATACCTGACCACTTTGACTGACCTAAAATTAAGGAAATCTTTGACTATGTATGCTGTACAGACTCAGTGAGCATATCCTTGCTATTGAGAAAGGCCGCCTTAGGAAGACCTGGCTCTCAAGAGAAGACAGGCTATGTGCACACTGCACACAAAATGAGGTGGAAACTGAGCTGCACTTCCTAACCTCCTGCCCAACGTATGATCATATTAGAGACACATATTTCCCTCAGATTACACAGACCCACAAAGAATTCAAAAAAACAAATCCATTTTTGATAAACTCCCATATCATTGGGTGAAATACCACAGTTTGCAATCACAGCAGCAAGATTTGTGACCTGTTGCCACAAGAAAAGGGCAACCAGTGAAGAATAAACACTATTATAAATACAACCTATATTTATGTTTATTTATTTTTCCCTTCTGTACTTTAACTATTTGCGCACCATGCCAATAAAGCCCCTTCAATTGAAATTGATTGGCTGAAATAAATGGTGTGAACAAGTCAAATATTCATGTTGAATTACAAAATGTATAATTTTGAAGCAACTTTACAAGATTAGTTAATGTACATTAGGGTGGCATTCAATAGATATAGGGCCTAAAGAAAAGAAAACACAGAAATACCCATAGAAGGATAAGAATAGTCATTGAGGTTTCTTTTCACAGCTTAGCAATTGGGGTCAAATTGTTGTGTTAATTTGTATGAAATTTACTAAGTCATATCGCAAGGGCTAAGGCATACTATGGCTGGCGTGATGACATGCTCTGCTCAATAATAAAAACCACAATAAACCATTTTTCAGACCTTCATCCATCCACAAGATGTCACCTGTTAGTCAAATATGGCATTTACATTGACCACAGAATGGCTCAACAAGGACCTGAATACAAATGTACACTATGAAGTGTACTTGAAAAACAACGTTTTAGAACTACACCTATTTATAAACTATTAATTTACTGATTACAAATTGTGTGCTATTAGGCTACAGAAAGGCATAGTCCTATCTAGTGTGACATAGTCTCATCTAGTAAGAAACGTTAATGGCTTTTCTCTCTCTCACACACACACATCACATGTATTGACCATCCGTCTTTATTATTTTACAGACAGAGAATGACACATTGCACAAAGTATTATAAAAAAGCATATGAATCAAAACAAAATGACTAGTGTCAAAACAACAATACAAAAAGATTATTACACAATACTTCTGTGGTACTTCTCTTGTCATGACTCCATCATGCAACAACAAACCAGATACAGTCTCTAGGCAGCCTGTGCCTTTCATCTCCCTGTACCATCAGTGAAACAATAGACAGATCCTACAAAATAGAGAATTTGGTCTCCATATTTGTGCAGTACCCCTGTATAGTCTAATACAAAGTGCTAGCCCTATATGAAGAATAAGGTGTGTCTATAAGTACTTACTTCTGAAAATAGTCTGAACAGAATGTAGAAAAACTGCATATCAAATATATATATATAATATCATGCAAATAAGCATTTTCTATAAGCACCATTATCTGTCCAGACATATTGTGCAAATTCATATTTTCAAATGTATTCCACAACACTGAAATTACTATTGACTATTTCTCATTCTATTACAGTATCATGTACTCGCTAGATTGCAGACAGCAGTAAATATAGACAGCATTCATTCTTCAGATAATGCAATACTGCTCAGGTGAAGCTACATTTATACAGGAGAATATCTTCCAGTACAACACTGCCTGTCTCTATGTAGTGTGGACATACCTGATGTCTGAGTTTCTAATAACAAACAACGGGCTAAAGAGATCAAAGTAAATCTGCATCATCATAACACATAAACTGATAATATCACACCGTAATATAATACAAAATCCTGTTGCCTATGTTCAGCCTGTGTAGATGGTCCAACTGTGTGTTAGAAGGTGTCATTAGTTTCTAGGCTAGGGTGCAGGATAGGCTGGTTGGATAGGGATGGGGGAATCAGTCCGCTGAGAGCTTAGCCAATGTCTATGCGTCTCACTGTTGCTTAGTGACAACCCAGCCAGTCCTTTGTAATCTCGCCCAGTTTGACGATCTTCAGGCTACTGTCATCCATTTTGAAGTAGTGGGCACCTTTGAAGAAGTAGGTGTAATCTGGAAAACACAAACATTATGACGAGACAAGGTACATAAAAATCATCACCTTGAGCAAGCCACGAGGCCTTACACACTAGAGGGGAAAATTCGAGCTAGTGTAAAATATGTCCCCATACTGTTTTTATGTACTTTTCTGCTCTTTTGCACACCAGTATTTCTACTTGCACATCATCATCTGCTCATTTATCACTCCAGTGTTCATTTGCTAAATTGTAATTCTTCGCTACTATGGCCTATTTATTGCCTTACCTCCTCACGCCATTTGCACACACTGTATATAGACTTTCTTTTTTTCCCTACTGTGTCATTGACTTGTTTATTGTGTTATTGGCTTGTTTATTGTTTACTCCATGTGTAACTCTGTGTTGTTGTTTGTGTCGAACTGCTTTGCTTCATCTTGGCCAGGTCACAGTTGTAAATGAGAACTTGTTCTCAACTTGCCTACCTGGTTAAATAAAGGTGTAATATTTTTTTTTAATCTTAGTAACACACTATCGTCTCAGCCAGAGGAAGAGGACATGATGATGTCACTCGTCTCCTCAGTAAAAACACCCAATCAGGAATCAGCGGTGGAGGAGCTCAGGCTAATTAGAATGAAGACAGAGGTACCTCTGTGAAGCAGCACAGGCTGGCTCTATCAAACACTGTTTCTTAGTAGGGAAGCGCGGTGTGTGATGTATAGTATATGTGTGTCAGAAGCAAGGATATAAAAACCCTGGTTAACTGCCATAGACTAAGATTTACCTCCTGTGTTATACTACTTCCTCCTCTCTCTACTCTCTCCACCTGCCTCTACTCTCTCTCCTTGCTCTCTCTCCTCCTACCTCTACTCTCTCTCCTTGCTTTCTCGCTTTCCTCCTGCCTCTACTCTCTCCTCCTGCCTCTACTCAGTCCTTCCTCTCTCGCCATCTGCCTCTACTCTCTCCTTGCTCTCTCTCGCCTCCTGCCTCTACCCTCTCTCCTTGCTCTCTCCTCTTGCCTCTACTCACTCTCTCCTCCTGACTCTACCCTCTCTCTCCTCCTGACTCTACCCCTCTCTCCTCCTGCCTCTACCCTCTCTCCTTGCTCTCTCCTCTTGCCTCTCTACTCACTCTCCTTGCTCTCTCCTCCTGCCTCTACTCTCCTCCTGCCTCTACCCTCTCTCTCCTCCTGCCTCTACACTCTCTCTCCTCCTGCCTCTACCCACTCTCCTTGCTCTCTCCTCCTGCCTCTACCCTCTCTCCTCCTGCTGACTCTACCCTCTCTCCTCCTCCTGCCTCTACCCTCTCTCCTCCTCCTGCCTCTGCCCTCTCTCCTCCTCCTGCCTCTGCCCTCTCTCCTCCTCCTGCCTCTGCCCTCTCTCCTCCTCCTGCCTCTGCCCTCTCTCCTCCTCCTGCCTCTGCCCTCTCTCCTCCTCCTGCCTCTGCCCTCTCTCTCCTCCTGCCTCTGCCCTCTCTCTCCTCCTGCCTCTGCCCTCTCTCTCCTCCTGCCTCTGCCCTCTCTCTCCTCCTGCCTCTGCCCTCTCTCTCCTCCTGCCTCTGCCCTCTCTCTCCTCCTGCCTCTGCCCTCTCTCTCCTCCTGCCTCTGCCCTCTCTCTCCTCCTGCCTCTACCCTCCCCTCCTGCCTCTACCCTCCCCTCCTGCCTCTACCCTCCCCTCCTGCCTCTACCCTCCCCTCCTGCCTCTACCCTCCCCTCCTGCCTCTACCCTCCCCTCCTGCCTCTACCCTCTCTCCTTGCTCTCTCCTCTTGCCTCTCTACTCACTCTCCTTGCTCTCTCCTCCTGCCTCTACTCTCCTCCTGCCTCTACCCTCTCTCTCTCCTCCTGCCTCTACTCTCTCTCCTTGCTCTCTCTCTCCTCCTGCTTCCTCTCCTTGCTCTCTCCTCCTGCCTATCGGGCGTGCAATGATGTCAGAGGGAATGAAACAGTTTTGATTGTTTTAAGTAACGTCTTTGTTGTTGTAATATCTAAACAGACGTGGCAGTTTCACCACTAAGGATTCCAGCTTTAAGGCCAGGTGCCAGTTCATAATGAGAGGACTGGCTGGGTCAGGTTGGGTTCTAACTGCCAGGAATGTAAGCCTGCAGCCAGTGGTGTGTCGGTACAGCTCAGACTGAAGCAGGAAGCAGTGCTCCCTCCATGTTCACACAGGCCCCAGCTACCTCTCTCTCTATTTCTCTCTTCAGTAGATATCCCACTGGGTACACACTGGTTGAAGCAACATTGTTTCCATGTCAGTTCAATGAAATTACATTGAACCAAAGTGGAATAGACGTTCAATTGACGTCTGTGCCCAGTGGGTATCTCTCTCTCTATCCCCCCCCCTCTACCCCCCACCCCTCTCTGTCTCCCTCTATCCCCCCTGCTCTGTGTGTGTGGTGGTGTCACTCTAAGTGATGTTCAATAAAGTATCTATTATACAGTTTTGTATTCTAGTATGCTTACCGATGCCATTCAGACTAAAGGCAGAGTCAATGCCATCTGGGATTCCGTTCCAGGAGTCAGCGATGAGCTTGGGGAAGCCAGGGTCCATCTTCTTCTTGGCTTCATTGTACCTGGAGGGGCATGATAACACACAGAGGCCATGATATCAATGTTTAGTCATGAGTACATGATACTATGTTAAGTACATGATACTATGTTAAGTACATGATACTATGTTAGTCTGTTAGGTACGAGAAGATTGGGCCGTTTTGGTTGACAAATCACAGCAGTCATGCAAGAGTTAAGTACATACAGCAACAGTATCTTACATTATCCCTGTATTAGGTAAGAGCAGAGTGAGCTGTTTTAACAGTCCAGTGGAAGCTAAGGTCTCTAATTAAAAGCAGACATGGCTCAGCACAGCAACACACCAACACATAGTGACGTCTATAGAATTAGAATGACTTTAAAGTAATTCTAATTCTATAGCGATGTCATCGCTACAATCCTGAGTGGACCAGACACAGGCTTTGGGTTGTGGTGACTCACCTCCAGAACTGGTCTCCAGCAAACAGGTAGGTCTTCTGGCTCTTTCCGAAGGAGAAGGCTGCGTCAACGCCTTTCAGGTCTGTGGGCAGGCCTATAGAAGAGATTCTCTTGGGGTAGCCTTTCTCTATCTGGTCTGCATTGAAGATCCACATCTCATTGCCTATATGAGAGAGAGGAGGGGAGAGATGGCAAATGAGCACAGGTCAAGATGCTCACAGGGAAGGGTTTGTGAGGATAGAGTTTCTCTAAACTGTTTCCTTTTCATTAGCCACAGAGAGACAATGACCATAGGAGTTGGCAAGACAGCACAAACAGATCTGGGGCCAGGCTAACATTTGATCATATCTTGTGGTTAGGGAGGACTGGATAAAGGATTGAGGAAATGTGACTCATAGCTTTACAATTGAAGGGCTGGATGGAACAGAAATGGTTCTCTTCTACAAGGCCAAGCATTCATCTTCTTAAATAGGAAGAGCTCTGATTTCATGGTCTTATAGGAGATGGAGCTTTTCTAAAGGAGAATGGCATGCTTCTACAATGCATGGCATGTATTATAAACCACTAATAACTACTTACAGTACTAATGTCCAAAATGTCCAAACCACATACTAGCAGTATACTTGACTGAAATACTAAAAGACACTTATAATTCCCCTAACGGTGAACTTCTTAGAAATAGGATGTTATTTACTGGAAATTGTCACAGCCGTTTAACGGTGATAGAGAGAGGAAACTGCCATGAAAATGTCATTGTGAGTTTTTCTGATCAAGTCAATAAGCACAACAATGAACTGCATATATGCAAGCATGTAATTCTGGATTGTTCTCCTGGGTATCAACAGTGAATGACAACTAATCTACATACTCTCCCATACATATATACATACAAAACTGTATGTATGTATGTATGTATGTATGTATGTATGTATGTATGTATGTATGTATGTATGTATGTATGTATGTATGTATGTATGTATGTATGTATGTATGTATGTATGTATTAGGGTTGAATGGCGGGAAACTGGTTACCGAGATTTACCAATCCCTTTTCCCGGGATAAATACAGTAACTGTGAGAAACTGGTAAATTATAATAAATTATTTATATGAACAGCGTGGCGTGAAATGGAATTGTTAAATGATATGCAATTTCTAAATCTGGCTTTTCTACGGCCTCTGAATGATGAATCAACGCTCAGGGTGGGGACAGACACCCCATCACAGTATGGAGCGCAGTTCACAGTGCATGTAGACCTATCATCTCATCATGGGAACTTTTTTTCTTGTGACAGGGAGGCCTACATTTGCTACAGCATAGTCTATGCTCACTAATATAAAGACTGAATGCACCTCTAACTTACCCATCTCCACCTGTCTTTCAGAGGTCACCTTGTTTTTTAACTGGAAAGATAGAACATGTTTTGTATTGCAGCTGCAGAGTTTTAAAACAGCCTGCCACTCGAATATCGTTGCTTTAAATCAGTGCCCGCGCAGTCTCTCTCTCTCTCCATCAACTCCATTAAAAATAGATCATCCTGTTCTAGATTGATATACAGCCCTATATATAGATGTCCTAGCCTACTTCTATCAGGTAATACAGTCAATTAGGTATTAACCTTATATTTAGCTAATAATAATATTTAACTAGGCAAGTCAGTTAAGAACAAATTCTTATTTTCAATGACGGCCTAGGAACAGTGGGTTAACTGCCTTGTTCAGGGGCAGAATGACAGATTTTTACTTTGTCAGCTCGGGGATTTGAAGAAGTGAATAGCCTTCTGTATCTAATTCTGCTCCTATATTATTCAAGGATGTCATTAGAATGATGAAGATAAGGACATCAAAACTTATTTCATTTAACTGTTGAAAGCGAGGAAGGAATGAAGCGTCAGCCTACTAATTATACAAATTCCAAAATTAAAAATCACATTTCTAGGCTATACTTGTAACTTTGTAGGCCACATGTGCTGCTTCAGAATTGCATGTTCTATTCTGCTTTATCATGGTTTGAATGATGTGCGTAATTCCAGTCCATATAATACAATACAGTACAGTAATACAGTTCACACTCAAAAAGATTAGTCTGCGGGAGATAGTTTCATTTATCTACCAAAGAGAGCATATAGCTAGCTACAACTAATGGGAATTTATTGGATAACGGCACAATTATTTGGGCGTTTTTGGGTTTGGGTTCATTAAATGTGGTTAATGTAGGGCTCATAAAATGTATTTAATATATGTCTCATTAAATGTATTTAATATAGCCACTCCTGCGTTGTCTTGGCTGTGTGCTAAGGGTCGTTGTCCTGTTTGAAGGGGAACCTTCGCCCCAGTCCTGAGCACTCTGGGGCAGGTTTTCATCAAGGATCTCTCTGTACTTTGCTCCATTCATCTTTGACTCGATCCTGACTAGTCTCCCAGTCCATGCCGCAAAAAACATCCTGATGCTGCCACCACCATGCTTCACCGTAGGGATGGTGCCAGGGTTCCTCCAGACGTGACGCTTGGCATTCAGGCCAAAGAGTTCAATCTTGGTTTCATCAGACCAGATAATCTTGTTTCTCATGGTCTGAGTCTTTAGGTGCCTTTTGGCAAACTCCAAGCGGGGTATCATGTGGCTTTTACTGAGGAGTGGCTTCCGTCTGGCCACTCTACCATAAAGGCCTGATTGGTGGAGTGCTGCAGAGATGGTTGTCCTTCTGGAAGGTTCTCCCATCTCCACAGAGGAACTCTAGAGCTCTGGTCACCTCCCTGACCAAGACCCTTCTCCCCCAATTGCTTAGTTTGGCCAGGCGGCCAGCTCTAGGAAGAGTCTTGGTGGTTCCAAACGTCTTCCATTTAAGAATTATGGAGGCCACTGTGTTCTTGGGGACCTGCAACGCTGCAGAATTTTTTTGGTACCCTTCACCAGATCTGTGCCTCGACACAATCCTGTCTTGGAGCTCTATGGACAATTCCTTCGACATTATGGCTTGGTTTTTGCTCTGACATGTACTGTCCACTGTGGGACCTTATATATACACAGGTTTGTGCCTTTCCAAATCATGTCCGAAAGGGCACAGTGATGCCGAAACATTGGTGATTTACCCAATAAATTACCGTGAATTTATATATGGAGTGTGCGACTCTCTTTATATTTATAGTTTATTCGCCGTTAGTCAGCACCTCCACACAAAATATTTTTTCTGTGTGTGCGCCAGCTCATGTTTTTCAATCAATTGCATTTACCACAGGTGGACTCCAATCAAGTTGTAGAAACATCTCAAGGATGATCAATATAAACAGGATGCACCTGAACTTAATTTCATAGAAAGGGTCTGAATACTTATGTAAATAAGATGTATAAAAAAACACATTTCCCCAAAAAATCTAAAAACCTGTTTTCGCTTTGTCGTTATGGGATATTGTGTGTTTTTAAAAAAAGCAATTTTAGAATAAAGCTGTAACATTACAAAATGTGGAAAAAGTCAAGGGGTCTGAATAATTTCCGAAGAAACTGTATCTCAACGGTGGATGGCACAACTCAGTCTCCCATACATACATTACCTGCAAAGAACACAGTCTTCTCCTCCAGTGGGTTTTCATAGGCAGCGTCGATGGTGACAGGGAGCTCAGGCCAGTAGGTGGCTACCAGCATGGGACCTGAAGGCTTGCCCCGGAAGTTGGTTGACCTGAATATGAACCTGATAGAGAGAGCAGAGAGAGGAGTTACCTACTGGTTCAAATCATGTAAGAGGGGACAGAGAGGAGAGAGGGGAGAGTAGAGGGCGCTGGGGAAGAGAGGAGAGGGGGGAAGGGGAGACGGGAGAGAAGCAGTGAGAAAGGGGAGAAGGAAAGAGGGGCGAGTAGGAAAGAGGAAAAGAGAGAGGGGAGAGGGGAAAGAGGGAGAGAGGGGAAAGAGAGAGGGAAAAGAGAGAGGGGAGAGGAGGGAAGGGGGAAAGAGGGGAAAGAGGAAAAGAGAGAGGGGAGAGGGGAAAGAGGGAGAGAGGGGAAAGAGAGAGGGAAAAGAGAGAGGGGAGAGGAGGGAAGGGGGAAAGAGAGGGGAAAGAGGAAAAGAGAGAGGGAAGAGGGAAAGAGAGAGGGGAGAGGTGAAAGTGAAGGGCAGTAAGAGATGTGAGAGGGGGAAGTAAGGGGGAAAGAGAGAAAGGGGCAGTGAGTGAGAGGGAGAGTTTCAGCAGCGAAGCCACAATAGCCTGATTCATTCAGCATCTGGTTCTCGTTAGGACCGGTGTTTATCGAAGCCAGGGGAACAAGACCCATCTTGCCCAGATTTCCAACAGGCAGCTGCATGAGCAACAACAGCAGCAGCAGCTCCCCAAGTCTTTTCCATTGACCTATTTTTCAAAGAGCCAGATATTTCTCAGATAGATAAAGCCTGTTAATGGTTATAAAATGCTATGCAGATATGGACAAAGTAGTCATATGATGATCTGCTATAGCAATCTATTCAAGGTTGAGGTATGTTGAATTAGTCCCACAAAACAAGCCAACCTGACCCTAAATCAGACAGGAAGACAATTCATGTCCACCTCTGATTGTGAGATTACAGGAAATCCTATATCTGGGTCACAGAGATTTCATCATTTCACTCATTGTTGTCACATTCTGGATGCATGCGTAATACACTTCCTGCATAAAATGCAGCCAGAGATGTTAGAGAAACCTAGCTAGCAGGGCTGTCTGTGTTCAGAGTCTCGATCCCATACAGGCCCACCTCATCACCGGCCAAACCGACCATGACTGGGCCCAGTGTCGTCTGGGTTTGTCCGGTGTAGGCCGTCATTGTAAATAAGAATTTGATCTTAACTGACTTGCCTAGTTAAATAACGGTTAAATAAAAAATCACTAGGCCAGTGAACAGTGACAGTGTGCGTGGGTTCAGTTCAGTGGATTATTCTGCAGACTTCCCACCCAGCCCTGTGCTGAGCCATTGACTGTAAATAAGGTGCTGAGCACACAGTGAAGTTAGACCACCACGATGTCTTACTCATCCTTCATGTCCAGATCTGCTTTCCATCACCATGCTGAGACAGGAGAGATTAGGGAGAGGATTCTACCTACACCAGAGAGATTAGAGAGGGGATTCTACCTACACTAGAGAGAGGATTCTACCTACACCAGAGAGATTAGAGAGGATTCTACCTTCACCAGAGAGATTAGCGAGAGATGATTCTACCTACACCAGAGGGATTAGCGAGAGATGATTCTACCTACACCAGAGAGATTAGAGAGAGGATTCTACCTACACCAGAGAGATTAGAGAGAGGATTCTACCTACACTAGAGAGATTAGAGAGATGATTCTACCTACACCAGAGAGATTAGAGAGAGGATTCTACCTTCACCAGAGAGAGGATTCTACCTACACCAGAGGGATTAGCGAGAGATGATTCTACCTACACCAGAGGGATTAGCGAGAGATGATTCTACCTACACCAGAGAGATTAGCGAGAGATGATTCTACCTACACCAGAGGGATTAGCGAGAGATGATTCTACCTACACCAGAGGGATTAGCGAGAGATGATTCTACCTACACCAGAGGGATTAGCGAGAGATGATTCTACCTACACCAGAGGGATTAGCGAGAGATGATTCTACCTACACCAGAGGGATTAGCGAGAGATGATTCTACCTACACCAGAGGGATTAGCGAGAGATGATTCTACCTACACCAGAGGGATTAGCGAGAGATGATTCTACCTACACCAGAGAGATTAGGGAGAGGATTCTACCTACACCAGAGAGGGGATTCTACCTACACCAGAGAGATTAGAGAGGATTCTACCTACACCAGAGAGGGGATTCTACCTACACCAGAGGGATTAGAGAGAGGATTCTACCTACACCAGAGAGATTAGAGAGGATTCTACCTACACCAGAGAGATTAGAGAGGATTCTACCTACACCAGAGAGATTAGAGAGGTTTCTACCTACACCAGAGAGATTAGAGAGAGGCTCCTACCTACACCAGAGAGCTTAGAGAGAGGATTCTACCTACACCAGAGAGAGGATTCTACCTACACCAGAGAGATTAGGGAGAGGATTCTACCTACACCAGAGAGATGATTCTACCTACACCAGAGAGATTAGGGAGAGGATTCTACCTACACCAGAGAGGGGATTCTACCTACACCAGAGAGATTAGAGAGGATTCTACCTACACCAGAGAGGGGATTCTACCTAAACCAGAGAGATTAGAGAGAGGATTCTACCTACACCAGAGAGATTAGAGAGGATTCTACCTACACCAGAGAGATTAGAGAGGATTCTACCTACACCAGAGAGATTAGAGAGAGGATTCTACCGTCACCAGAGAGATTAGAGAGAGGATTCTACCTACACCAGAGAGATTAGAGAGAGGATTCTACCTACACCAGAGGGATTAGAGAGAGAATTCTACCTACACCAGAGAGATTAGAGAGGATTCTACCTACACCAGAGAGAGGATTCTACCTACACCAGAGGGATTAGAGAGAGGATTCTACCTACACCAGAGGGATTAGAGAGATGATTCTACCTACACCAGAGAGAGGATTCTACCTACACCAGAGAGAGGATTCTACCTACACCAGAGAGATTAGAGAGGATTCTACCTACACCAGAGAGAGGATTCTACCTACACCAGTGGGATTAGAGAGAGGATTCTACCTACACCAGAGGGATTAGAGAGATGATTCTACCTACACCAGAGAGAGGATTCTACCTACACCAGAGAGAGGATTCTACCTACACCAGAGGGATTAGAGAGGATTCTACCTACACCAGAGAGATTAGCGAGAGATGATTCTACCTACACCAGAGGGATTAGCGAGAGATGATTCTACCTACACCAGAGAGAGGATTCTACCTACACCAGAGAGAGGATTCTACCTACACCAGAGAGATTAGAGAGGATTCTACCTACACCAGAGAGGGGATTCTACCTACACCAGAGGGATTAGAGAGAGGATTCTACCTACACCAGAGAGGGGATTCTACCTACACCAGAGGGATTAGAGAGAGGATTCTACCTACACCAGAGAGATTAGAGAGGATTCTACCTACACCAGAGAGATTAGAGAGGATTCTACCTACACCAGAGAGATTAGAGAGGATTCTACCTACACCAGAGAGATTAGAGAGAGGCTCCTACCTACACCAGAGAGATTAGAGAGAGGATTCTACCTACACCAGAGAGATTAGGGAGAGGATTCTACCTACACCAGAGAGGGGATTCTACCTAAACCAGAGAGATTAGAGAGAGGATTCTACCTACACCAGAGAGATTAGAGAGGATTCTACCTACACCAGAGAGATTAGAGAGGATTCTACCTACACCAGAGAGATTAGAGAGAGGATTCTACCGTCACCAGAGAGATTAGAGAGAGGATTCTACCTACACCAGAGATATTAGAGAGGATTCTACCTACACCAGAGAGATTAGAGAGGATTCTACCTACACCAGAGAGATTAGAGAGAGGATTCTACCTACACCAGAGAGATTAGAGAGAGGATTCTACCTACACCAGAGAGATTAGAGAGAGGATTCTACCTACACCAGAGGGATTAGAGAGAGAATTCTACCTACACCAGAGAGATTAGAGAGGATTCTACCTACACCAGAGAGAGGATTCTACCTACACCAGAGGGATTAGAGAGATGATTCTACCTACACCAGAGAGAGGATTCTACCTACACCAGAGAGAGGATTCTACCTACACCAGTGGGATTAGAGAGAGGATTATACCTACACCAGAGGGATTAGAGAGATGATTCTACCTACACCAGAGAGAGGATTCTACCTACACCAGAGAGAGGATTCTACCTACACCAGAGGGATTAGAGAGGATTCTACCTACACCAGAGAGATTAGCGAGAGATGATTCTACCTACACCAGAGGGATTAGCGAGAGATGATTCTACCTACACCAGAGAGAGGATTCTACCTACACCAGAGAGATTAGAGAGGATTCTACCTACACCAGAGAGATTAGAGAGGATTCTACCTACACCAGAGAGAGGATTCTACCTACACCAGAGGGATCTGCTCTCAAAAAAGTGTTAGCTGGGTGACAACACTTTTAAACTGATGCACACTGTGTCCAGTCTAGTAGCCCTCCAGACATTACATTGACCCACTAGACTGGTGACTGCCCTCCAGACATTACACTGACCCACTAGACTGGTGACTGCCCTCCAGACATTACATTGGCCCACTAGACTGGTGACTGCCCTCCAGACATTACACTGACCCACTAGACTGGTGACTGCCCTCCAGACATTACACTGACCCACTAGACTGGTGACTGCTCTCCAGACTCCAGACATTACATTGGCCCACTAGACTGGTGACTGCCCTCCAGACATTACATTGGCCCACTAGACTGGTGACTGCCCTCCAGACATTACACTGACCCACTAGACTGGTGACTGCCCTCCAGACATTACACTGACCCACTAGACTGGTGACTGCCCTCCAGACATTACATTGGCCCACTAGACTGGTGACTGCCCTCCAGACTCCAGACATTACATTGGCCCACTAGACTGGTGACTGCCCTCCAGACATTACATTGGCCCACTAGACTGGTGACTGCCCTCCAGACTCCAGACATTACATTGGCCCACTAGACTGGTGACTGCCCTCCAGACTCCAGACATTACATTGGCCCACTAGACTGGTGACTGCCCTCCAGACTCCAGACATTACATTGGCCCACTAGACTGGTGACTGCCCTCCAGACATTACATTGGACCACTAGACTGGTGACTGCCCTCCAGACTCCAGACATTACATTGGCCCACTAGACTGGTGACTGCCCTCCAGACATTACACTGACCCACTAGACTGGTGACTGCCCTCCAGACTCCAGACATTACATTGGCCTACTAGACTGGTGACTGCCCTCCAGACATTACACTGACCCACTAGACTGGTGACTGCCCTCCAGACATTACACTGACCCACTAGACTGGTGACTGCCCTCCAGACATTACATTGGCCCACTAGACTGGTGACTGCCCTCCAGACATTACACTGACCCACTAGACTGGTGACTGCCCTCCAGACATTACATTGGCCCACTAGACTGGTGACTGCCCTCCAGACATTACACTGACCCACTAGACTGGTGACTGCCCTCCAGACATTACATTTGCCCACTAGACTGGTGACTGCCCTCCAGACGTTACATTGGCCCACTAGACTGGTGACTGCCCTCCAGACTCCAGACATTACACTGACCCACTAGACTGGTGACTGCCCTCCAGACATTACATTGGCCCACTAGACTGGTGACTGCCCTCCAGTCTGTGACTTCCCTATTTATCTGTCTCTGTATTTTCACTGCTGCCTAAAAATAGGGAGAAGCAGAACAAAACAAAATGGATGCACACAGAAATTAATATCCTAATGGGCCCTAGGCTATTTTTATTAACCTTGATATTGGTTGACAGCTCCATGAAAACAATTTTTTGTCTGAGGAAACGAAATGCCAATAACCTTAGTAGTCTCTATCCTAATCTTTGCTTATTGACTTGAGTCTTCATCTCTCCTCACTCTCTCTCTATATATTGAATCTCTCCTCACTCTCTCTCTTTCTCTCTATATTGAATCTCTCCTCACTCTCTCTCTTTCTCTCTATATTGAATCCCTCCTCACTCTCTCTCTTTCTCTCTATATTGAATCTCTCCTCACTCTCTCTCTTTCTCTCTATATTGAATCTCTCCTCACTCTCTCTCTATATTGAATCTCTCCTCACTCTCTCTCTATATTGAATCCCTCCTCACTCTCTCTCTTTCTCTCTATATTGAATCTCTCCTCACTCTCTCTCTTTCTCTCTATATTGAATCTCTCCTCACTCTCTCTCTTTCTCTCTATATTGAATCTCTCCTCACTCTCTCTCTTTCTCTCTATATTGAATCTCTCCTCACTCTCTCTCTTTCTCTCTATATATTGAATCCCTCCTCACTCTCTCTCTTTCTCTCTATATTGAATCTCTCCTCACTCTCTCTCTATATTGAATCTCTCCTCACTCTCTCTCTTTCTCTCTATATTGAATCTCTCCTCACTCTCTCTCTCTCTCTATATATTGAATCCCTCCTCACTCTCTCTTTCTCTCTATATTGAATCTCTCCTCACTCTCTCTCTTTCTCTCTATATTGAATCTCTCCTCACTCTCTCTCTTTCTCTCTATATTGAATCTCTCCTCACTCTCTCTCTTTCTCTCTATATTGAATCCCTCCTCACTCTCTCTCTTTCTCTCTATAATGAATCTCTCCTCACTCTCTCTCTCTCTCTCTATATTGAATCTCTCCTCACTTTCTCTCTATATTGAATCTCTCCTCACTCTCTCTCTCTATATATTGAATCCCTCCTCACTCTCTCTCTTTCTCTCTATATTGAATCTCTCCTCACTCTCTCTCTATATTGAATCTCTCCTCACTCTCTCTCTTTCTCTCTATATTGAATCTCTCCTCACTCTCTCACTCTCTCTCTATATTGAATCTCTCCTCACTCTCTCTCTATATTGAATCTCTCCTCACTCCCTCTCTTTCTCTCTATATTGAATCTCTCCTCACTCTCTCTCTCTATATTGAATCTCTCCTCACTCTCTCTCTTTCTCTCTATATTGAATCTCTCCTCACTCTCTCTCTTTCTCTCTATATTGAATCTCTCCTCACTCTCTCTCTCTCTCTATATATTGAATCCCTCCTCACTCTCTCTCTTTCTCTCTATATTGAATCTCTCCTCACTCTCTCTCTATATTGAATCTCTCCTCACTCTCTCTCTCTCTCTATATATTGAATCCCTCCTCACTCTCTCTCTTTCTCTCTATATTGAATCTCTCCTCACTCTCTCTCTATATTGAATCTCTCCTCACTCTCTCTCTCTCTCTATATATTGAATCCCTCCTCTCTCTCTCTTTCTCTCTATATTGAATCTCTCCTCACTCTCTCTCTTTCTCTCTATATTGAATCTCTCCTCACTCTCTCTTTCTCTCTATATTGAATCTCTCCTCACTCTCTCTTTCTCTCTATATTGAATCCCTCCTCACTCCCTCTCTTTCTCTCTATATTGAATCTCTCCTCACTCTCTCTTTCTCTCTATATTGAATCTCTCCTCACTCTCTCTCTTTCTCTCTATATTGAATCTCTCCTCACTCTCTCTCTTTCTCTCTATATTGAATCCCTCCTCACTCTCTCTCTCTCTCTATATATTGAATCTCTCCTCACTCTCTCTCTTTCTCTCTATATTGAATCTCTCCTCACTCTCTCTCTCTTTCTCTCTATATTGAATCTCTCCTCACTCTCTCTCTTTCTCTCTATATTGAATCTCTCCTCACTCTCTCTCTTTCTCTCTATATTGAATCCCTCCTCACTCTCTCTCTTTCTCTCTATATTGAATCTCTCCTCACTCTCTCTCTCTCTCTATATATTGAATCCCTCCTCACTCTCTCTTTCTCTCTATATTGAATCCCTCCTCACTCTCTCTCTTTCTCTCTATATTGAATCTCTCCTCACTCTCTCTCTATATTGAATCTCTCCTCACTCTCTCTCTATATATTGAATCTCTCCTCACTCTCTCTCTTTCTCTCTATATTGAATCTCTCCTCACTCTCTCTCTATATTGAATCTCTCCTCACTCTCTCTCTATATATTGAATCCCTCCTCACTCTCTCTTTCTCTCTATATTGAATCTCTCCTCACTCTCTCTTTCTCTCTATATTGAATCCCTCCTCACTCTCTCTCTCTTTCTCTCTATATTGAATCTCTCCTCACTCTCTCTCTATATTGAATCTCTCCTCACTCTCTCTCTATATTGAATCTCTCCTCACTCTCTCTCTCTCTCTCTATATATATTGAATCGCTCCTCACTCTCTCTCTTTCTCTCTATATTGAATCCCTCCTCACTCTCTCTCTTTCTCTATATATTGAATCCCTCCTCACTCTCTCTCTTTCTCTCTATATTGAATCTCTCCTCACTCTCTCTATATTGAATCCCTCCTCACTCTCTCTTTCTCTCTATATTGAATCTCTCCTCACTCTCTCTCTTTCTCTCTATATTGAATCCCTCCTCACTCTCTCTCTTTCTATATTGAATCCCTCCTCACTCCCTCTCTTTCTCTCTATATTGAATCTCTCCTCACTCTCTCTCTCTATATTGAATCCCTCCTCACTCTCTCTCTTTCTCTCTATATTGAATCCCTCCTCACTCTCTCTCTTTCTCTCTATATTGAATCTCTCCTCACACTCTCTCTATATTGAATCTCTCCTCACTCTCTCTCTATATTGAATCTCTCCTCACTCTCTCTCTTTCTCTCTATATTGAATCTCTCCTCACTCTCTCTCTATATTGAATCTCTCCTCACTCTCTCTCTTTCTCTCTATACTGAATCTCTCCTCACTCTCTCTCTATATTGAATCTCTCCTCACTCTCTCTCTTTCTCTCTATATTGAATCTCTCCTCACTCTCTCTCTTTCTCTATATATTGAATCTCTCCTCACTCTCTCTCTATATTGAATCTCTCCTCACTCTCTCTCTTTCTCTCTATATTGAATCTCTCCTCACTCTCTCTCTTTCTCTCTATATATTGAATCTCTCCTCACTCTCTCTCTTTCTCTCTATATTGAATCTCTCCTCACTCTCTCTCTATATTGAATCTCTCCTCACTCTCTCTCTATATTGAATCTCTCCTCACTCTCTCTCTATATTGAATCTCTCCTCACTCTCTCTCTATATTGAATCTCTCCTCACTCTCTCTCTTTCTCTCTATATTGAATCTCTCCTCACTCTCTCTCTTTCTCTCTATATTGAATCCCTCCTCACTCTCTCACTCTCTCTCTATATTGAATCCCTCCTCACTCTCTCTCTTTCTCTCTATATTGAATCCCTCCTCACTCTCACGATCTCTGTTCCATCTCTTCTCACTCCTCTGCTCCATGGCTCTTATAGCTAAACCATCTGGTGACCTAGAGCCAACAATGAATAACTAGGGACCAAAGTCATCCCACCACTGAAACCTGAGATACAGCCTAACTGGCCCTCTGAGTCCAGATATCATGCAGCTATGGGTTTGCTATTGTAACTCCTCCATAGAGATGTAGGATCTTAATTTGATCACGCTTTTGTTGATGAGAATTTTCCTGCACGGCAGTTTATTCAAGTTTTAAAAAGGCTTCTAAAGTTTGTAATTTCCACTTTAACATTTCAGACTCGATTTGCACAAACTTAAAATGTATCAACCCCTACAAAAAAAAAATCCATTAATTATGATCCACATAATTATTCACAATTCCTTTTGCTTCAGGATTATTTCCCTACTGTAGCAAACTGGCTCAAATGAAGATCCTACAGCCGTAACTCCCTCCGTAATGGCATTTCCCTCCATCTGAGAGATACACCCCATAATTATAGCTATCATTGAATATGTGTCATTGTTAATGATATCATGGTATATGTGATATCTAGAACTAGAACACCGCAAATCATTTTGAATGAGACAATGATCTTGCTGATGAGGAAATGGAGAATCTCTCCAGAAATCCCCAGGTCTAGTGTCTTGTCCACAACACATCACTGTATGGGTATTCTGGCAACTTTTATTATAGTGGCTAGATATCTTGTGGATTTGGATTCTCTAGGATGTTTGAGCAGCAGACAACAGACGATATACCTAAAAAATAACCAAACTAACCCAATCAAAGATATGACTTACAGGCATAGTCAAATCATTTCTAAACTAATTCTACTGAGAGAAATTGTACTGTTAAAACCAGACTCCGGTTTTAATTGGCAGTCCTCCATCCTTTAACAGTTAATATTACGTTGACACATCAACCAAACACTACACTGTTTATACAGTAGTTTAAAGTCCACAGAACAGCCTTCAGCATGATGTTTGTCCCTGTTCCCTGAACAGCCTTAATGCATGGTGAACCACAGCGAGTGAAGACTTAACTCCTAACTAAAGCAGGATTCTATGAACTAAAGCAGGATTTGAGGGTGGTTTCCCTCCAGCCCCAGACTCAGGGTGGGCAGGGGGCAAAGCCAGGCAGGCTGAATGACTGCAGTCTTTTGAGTCAAAAAAGTATACTTGTTTGCTTTGGACACCGTTCCAACTCAGCAATGACAGATATATAGTAAAGCTCACCTTAAAACTTTGAAGGCTAAAAGATGTGGCGGTAATGTCTGAGAAGGAACATATAAAATGTCCAATGAAGCCTAATCTAAACCTGCTTTTCAGTAAAAATGTTGTAATTTGGATTGCATGCCAGAGGTTATTGTTTGGGTTGAAAGTGTTCCTAACATAATTTGTCCCAGACAGGATTCATCTGTTGTGGTGAAGAGTTCATGTTTCAGAGGGAAAGTACACTGAGTCATGGAAAGCTGAGAATGAACCACAACAGATAATGTAAGATGGAGAGATACAGAAAGCCTATTCCTTTTCTCCTTTTCTACACTACATAGGACAATCCCAGTTGAAGTCTGTACCCTGTACTGTATAGTAGGGTCTGGTTTACAATCTTAATAACAGGCAGCCATTTTGGTTTACCATAGTTGATACAGGATTGTGAGAGTGGTTATTATTACCAGCTGTTTCATAACTTTATACTTATCACAGTATGGGATAAGCATTAGAGCTCAGACAGAGATAACACCATCGCCTTCATTCAGACAAAACAACTGATTGCCAAGAGATAATAATTCATTCTGAGACCAAACAAAGCCCCCTATTACACTACCCATTGTTTGTGGTGAAATGATTTAGTTGTGGATTGTGAGGTCTAACATGTGGACTCTGATCTGCTCCAATGTCTCTAACCACAGAGTCTTCGGGTTATATGTTCTTTCTGCCTGTTTCCTGTTGACAGATCAGTGGTCAGATTGGTCTTCTCTAAAAGCATGTTGCCAAACAAAGTGTATTACCTACAAGTCAAATGTTGCTCTAACCATTGGCGATCAGAAGTAATACTGTAGAATCCCCAGTAAATCATTTACCTGTCCTTGAAGAAGAAGGTCTCTCCTCTGATCTGGGCCACAGCATCAAACACCACAGGTTCATTACAGATGTCCATAGGAGTGACTGGGCCCTGGGTGGGAGGCACGGGCTTGTCTGTACCAGCACCTGAGAGGAAAAGGAGAGGCAACATGGTGAGCAATGAGTAGATGAGATTGATATCCTTCAACAAGGAGAAATACATTTGTTACCTGCAGGACATTCACCAAAGTACACTGGTTATGAACGGCGGGTGAAGTCATGGTTACACGTTATTTTAAAAAGGTACCTACATAATGACTTCATAACACATTTATAACCCATACATAACCCATAAGCAGTACATAAGAATTTCAAACTGACCATAGAGCTCCTGAATGCCCTTGATGTCGTCGTTGGACAGTCTAAAGTTCTTGGTGAAGGTGTACATGGGGGCCATCAGAGCACCAGGGTCCTGGGAGTGCTCCAAGCCCAGGGCATGGCCAAACTCATGGGCCGCAACCAGGAACAGACTGTAGCCTGGACAACACCAATAGGAGTGAGAGATACAGCAACACATATTCAAAGCATAACAAGTCAAGATATAGTCAGGTGAATGAGAATAGTTTCCATGTTGGGAAATTCCTGATGGCCACTTTCCCTTCATTCTGCATAGACAATGAATGACTAAATACATTAATGAATAAAACAGAATAATAATACAAATTATTCAAATAAATAAACATGAATTGTCATTGTCCACTAAACTGCTAAAACCACCTACAAACAAGCATAATGTCAAAGGTCATCGATTCCATATTTACCTTGATCAGGACAGAAGCCCCACTTGCGGTCATCGTCGTAGCTCTTGGTGGAGGCGCACCACATCTTGCCGTCGCTACGTCCAGAAGCGGTGCAACTGTCATAAGTGTCTCCAAGGAACGTGAAGGGGAACACACAGGGGGAACCCTCAGAGTTTCCTCCAACGGTGGACATGGCTGCATGGGTGAACAAAAATACATATTTCAGAACCAAATGGACTTTTCTTAATGAGCCGATAAGGTAGTGCTTAAAGATATCAACTTGATTTGGGTTGAATTGCTAAATGGATTTTCTTGAGAAACTACCATGACTGTAATGACATTGACATCAGATGTATTTTGTGTCTACGGTATATCCAAAACAAAACCAAATACCACTCTCCAAAAAGTGGCTTTTCTTTTCCTGCATGATAATATTATTTCTGGGATCTGGGTTGGTACAGCACTGGGCTTGTGTAGTTTGTTAAGCAGCCTGTTTCTTATTCAGTGCTTCTTACACACACACACACACACACACACACACACACACACACACACACACACACACACACACACACACACACACACACACACACACACACACACACACACACACCAGCATTCCCAACCAATTAGAACCAGATGAAAACCTCAGCCTTAAACCCCCCCCCTCTCTCCCTTTCTGCCTCTCTTTCTCTCCCCATATCCCGCTCTCTCACTCTCCCGACTCTACCCCAAAGCCCTGAGCCAGCCCCACTGACACAATGGAAAATAACCCCAGCCAGCAGCCACTCAGTAAAATACTTTTACAGTCATTCAGGAGACTAGCTGCTGCAAGATTGGAAACCATAGGTCTGGAACATTATAACATTCTCCTACACCAATACATGGAGGCATCAGCACAGCACACCTTGACTAATAAATGCAAGCACCCACACTAGTGATGCGCAGGTTGACTCATAACCTGCAGTCCCGGGAGGATGGGTTTAGGGTCATTAAATATTGTGTGGCTGAAGGGTGGGTGGGTAGGCGGGCGGGCGGGTTGAATAAAGAGAAACAATACCTTTAAAAAAATCCATAAATGTATAATTCTTGTGCAATATATATAGGTTACATTGAGGTTTTTATTTCATTATTTTAGGCTATCTGGTATTAGTGCATAAGCCTAAGCTTCAGGACTTAACTGTACGTGTGCCAAATAGCTTACACCGCCAATCACCAAATAATGCTTTTGGGAATGGGCAGAAAGCCAAATAATGCTTTTCTTAATGGGCAGAAAAAGTTCACGTCAATACACAGAGACAAGAAGGACATTGTCGAAGTTGAATTCAATAAGACAAAAGCTGCGAAAGGAGAATTGAAAACAAATAGGAAGGAGGGCCAGAAAAGTAATGTTCAGAAAATATTTGGAGAAGTGGTAAAAGAGGATTAGCAGTAACATAGCAGTACCGGCTATCTTATGTGTGATGATTGTGAGGTGGTACACCAATTCCACAGCCACAAGACGAGACTTCAAATAGGCCTATGGCATGTCAAAGGAACTGTAGCCTACTGTTAAGATTGGTTAATGGAAAGTGAAATCTGGACACTGACTGTAGGTCTATAACCTCTCACATAGCCTTAAAAATAACTCCTGCAGAATTAAGCATTTCCTTTGACCTCAAGGCTTGGTTTTTGCTCTGACATGCACTGTCAACTGTGGGACATTATATAGACAGGTGTGTGCCTTTCCAAATAATGTCCAATCAACTGAATTTACCACAGGTGGACTCCAATAAAGTTGTAGAAACATCTCAAGGATGGACAATTGAAACAGGACGTACCTGAGCTCAATTTCAAGTCTCACAGCAAAGGTTCTGAAAACTTACACGACCGTTTAAAAGTTTGGCGCCACTTAGAAATGTCCTTGTTTTTGAAAGAGAAGCACATTTTTTGTCCATTAAAATAACATCAAATTGATCAGAAATACAGTGTAGACATTGTTAATGTTGTAAATGACTATTGTAGCTGGAAACTAGCTAATCCAAGTTTATCATTTTAAAAAGGCTAATTGATCATTAGAAAACCCTTTTGCAATTATGTTAGCACAGCCAAAAACTGTTGTTCTGATTAAAGAAGCAATAAAACTGGCCTTTAGACTAGTTGAGTATCTGGAGCATCAAATCAAATCAAAGTTTATTTGTCAGGTCTACAACAGGTGTAGACCTTACAGTGAAATGCTTACTTACAGGCTCTAAACAACAGTGCAAAAAAGGTATTAGGTGAACAATAGGTACGTAAAGAAATAAAACAACAGTAATAAGACAGTGAAAAATAACAGTAGCGAGGCTATATACAGTAACGAGGCTATAACAGTAGTGAGGCTACATACAGGCACCGGTTAGTCGGGCTGAATGAGGTAGTATGTACATGTAGGTATGGTTAAAGTGACTATGCATATATGATAAACAGAGAGTAGCAGTAGCGTAAAAGAGGGGTTGGCGGGTGGTGGGTGGCGGGACACAATGCAGATAGCCAATGTGTGGGGGCACTGGTTGGTCGGGAAAATTGAGGTAGTATGTACATGAATGTATAGTTAAAGTGACTATGCATATGATAAACAGAGAGTCGCAGCAGCGTAAAAGAGGGGTTGGGGGGGGGGGGGGGCACACAATGCAAATAGTCCGGGTAGCCATTTGATTACCTGTTCAGGAATCTTATGGCTTGGGGGTAAAAACTGTTTTATCCCCAAGCATTTGTGGGTTTGATTACAGGCTCAAAATGGCCAGAAACAAAGACCTTTCTTCTGAAACTCATCAGTCTATTCTTGTTCTGAGAAATGAAGGCTATTCAGAAACTGCCAAGAAACTGAAGATCTCGTACAACGCTGTGTACTACTCCCTTCACAGAACAGCGCAAACTGGCTCTAACCAGAATACAAAGAGGAGAGGGAGGCCCCGGTGCACAACTGAGCAAGAGGACAAGTACATTAGAGTGTCTAGTTTGAGAAACAGACGCCTCAAAAGTCCTCAACTGGCAGCTTTATTAAATAGTACCTGCACCAGTCTCAACGTCAACAGTGAAGAGGCGACTCCGAGTTGCAAAGAAAAAACATATCTCAGACTGGCCAATAAAAAGAAAAGATTAAGATGGGCAAAAGAACACAGACACTGGACAGAGGAAGATTTAGAAAAAAGTGTTATGGACAGACAAAAAAAAGGTGTTCGGATCACAAAGAAGAACATTCCTGAGACGCAGAAAAAATGAAAAGATGCTGGAGGAGTGCTTGACGACATCTGTCAAGCATGGTGGAGGCAATGTGATGTCTGGCGGTACTTTGGTGGTGGTGAAGTGGGAGATTTGTACAGGGTAAAAGGGATCTTGAAGAAGGAAGGCTATCCATTTTGCAACGCCATGCCATACCCTGTGGACGGCTCTTAATTGGAGCCAATTTCCTCCTACAACAGGACAATGACCCAAAGCACAGCTGGTATTCTGTCTATAATGGAGTGGCAAGCACAGTCACCGGATCTCAACCCTATTGAGCTGTTATGGGAGCAGCTTGACCGTAAGAAGTGCCCATCAAGTCAATCAAACTTGTGGGAGGTGCAGATCTCTTCAGATTACCTCAACAAATTGACAACTAGAATGCCAAAGGTCTGCAAAGCTGTAATTGCTGCAAATGGAGGATTCTTTGACGAAAGCAATTTTTGAAGGACACAATTATTATTTCAATTAAAAATCATTATTTATAACCTTGTCAACGTCTTGACTATATTTCCTATTCATTTTGCAACTTATTTCATGTATGTTTTCATGGAAAACAAGGACATTTCTAAGTGACCCCAAACTTTTGAATGGTAGTGTATGTAAATAAGGTATTTCAGATTTTTTATTTTTAATACATTTGCACAAAATTCAAAAAACCTGTTTTCGCCTTGTCATTATGGGGTAATTATTCTAAAAAAAATTTTAGAATGAGGCTGTAACGTAACAAAATGTGTGCACTGTATAATGACAGCTACATGTATCTAATTATAGACAAGTTGGCTAATAAATAGCCCACCAAAATGTTGTAAATTATAAGCAGACACATATCTAAATCAGGCAAAAGAAATATCCTGTACCCTACGTCAAAACATTGTTCTGCCGTCTTTGACAGTAGCCTATATGTCACGTCTTCCGCGGAGGTCGGTCCCTCTCCTTGTTCGGGCGGCGCTCGGCAGTCAACGTCACCGGTCTTCCAGCCATCGCCGATCCACTTTTCATTTTCCATTTGTTTTGTCTGTGGGTTTTTCACACCTGGTTTCAATTCCCCCATTACCTGTTCATTATTTAACCCTCTGTTTCCCACATGTAATTGTGCGTATTTGTTCCATGTTGATGGCTGTATCTGACGGCTGGTATTTTGTTGCCGGGGTTTGTACTATGCACCCGTGTCATTTTCGTGGTACCGGTATATTTCACGCACCGTTGTACTGTTTCTATACTGGTGGTTTTCATGTATTAAATACCTTGTCCACGCATCTCAGCTCTCCTGCGCCTGACTCCTTTTCACCAGTTACCCACAGCCTCGACACTATAGCGCATTTTCTACATTCAGGTTAGGGTTGGGTGAGGCCTCAGACTTTCACTATCACATATAGTCGGGCGGTTGCGGATGGGTTAATAGCAATAGTGGGCGGGTGAAGAAACAGCTGACCCGCGCACCACTAACACACGCTAGCACGCACACACACAACCTGGCTCAAGTACAATCGAAGCACACACATATTTCAATATAATCCTCAGATGAAGGTTTCCATGCAACAGTTAGGTCTGTTGGATGTATCAGTGCCCTTAGCGGTTTGGGTTAACACAGCTGATGAGGCTTGTATGCTATATGGACGGAGAGACCCCTTCAGGCTTGGGCAGTATGAACTGGGAACCTACCTGTTTCAGGGCAGAACCCGTAGGACTTGTCATTGTCATAGTTCTCAGTCGTAGCACACCAGCGGTAGCCGTCGTCACGCCCCTGAGTGGTGCAACCATCATAGTTCTCCCCTTGGAACGTGAAGGGGAACTTACAGGGAGCTCCGTCCGCGTTTCCACCCAGGGTGAACAGCACTGTAACACAGGAAGTTGAAGGAATTATCTATATAGAGTTTACAGTAGGTTTTCATAATTTAATAAAATGCCATGGCAGTTACGTTGAGCCTGAGTTTGAGTGATTTCACAGATTCAATCTTAAGCTAACTGAACCGCAAAATCATTCTTTGTCAGGGTGTTACACATCCACTCTGTCCAGACTAAAATGTTTATTGCTACAGTATATCAACAGTCCATAAAACTATCAACAAGAGAAATGTTTCACAAGACTTCACTGAGTACGCCATTTTCTCAAGATCAAAGGATAACCAGTTAGGAAGTTTCATAAAGACTGTTGGTCTCATATGAGTCGACTGTAAGCCAATATGTATCAATATGTCTTTGCGCTCATTTATGGTGAGTCTATACCCTAATGTCAGTACCATGGACAGCAACACAAACAGACAGACAAAAGGATTGATGAAAAGCTTCATGAATCTGGCCCAGCAACACAGAGAAGTGGGAGTATTTTATGACCCAGACAACACCAGTTTCCCAGAATGGACTCCCACCCACTTGGTCCCAGTCCAACAGCAACACAGCTTGTTCTAACTAATCACAAACCTGTCACCTGGAGTAACTCCTGGCCTACTCCTCGTCAGAAACTACAGCTAAACACCACAATAAACGTTCCTTGAGGGACTGCAACACTTAACTTTATACACTCCATGTAGATATCAAAATGCATACTAGAACTCTTTTGCACAATACATTCACAGGAACTCTTTAGAGGAAAATGAAAAACACAGCATTTTGGCTCCTACTCACATTCATGGGGACAGAAACCGTATTTGCCGTCGTCGTCAAAGTTGTATGTGGTGGAGCACCAGAGGAATCCATCATCACGGCCCTGATTGGTACAGCTGTTGTACTCCTTCCCCATAAACATGAAGGGGAACTTACAGAACTCCCCCTCTGCATTACCAAACTTCACCTTCACAACTGTGGAGAGGAGGGGGATGGGGTGAGGGGAGAGGTGATGATCAAACAGAGCTGTATCCGATACTGTGCGCTTCAGCCATTTCATTGGTGAAATGTTAACCGCAAATTGCTTGAAAAACGTGGCATGTATGACCATGAATAAATAGGTGATAAGTAAAAACAAGTAGGTTTATATATTAGATCAGGATGAACTCTTATTTACAGACTTTATTTACAACTCAGACAGTACAGTCTCCAGTACCTTGTCCTTCTCCCAGGGTCCACTGCTCGTCGTCATCAAAGTGGGAGTCTCCCCCGGTGCCTGGTCCAGGAGCGAAGGCATGAGCCAGCAGACCATCTTTACCATCGAAGGGGTAGCCATCTCCATGCTCTGTGGATTCACATAACAAGGGTTAAAACAAAAGGACTCAAGGCACAGATCAGTATACAATTACAGCCTTGCTGGATGGATTCAACTCAGAATAGAACTGTCTCTGAAGTAGCTAGTGTTAGACTTCAACAGTGTAGATCACGTATGGGTTGGTGCCATGAAGACATGTAATGAAAACATGTCATTCTGGGCTTGTTTTGACCACAAGTCGGTCAGACAGTGATATGTTCGCCATGAGAATATTGACTTTATGTGAGACACAGGGAACCCAGAGAAAGAGCAACTAGTAACTCACACATAGGCAGGCCTACGGTACTATACGATTAGCTGAGCACCCATCATCTAATCTAGTTCCCAGCCACTTCCGCCCTTTTGCACAATAGCCGGATGATGAGTAGCCTGGTTAAACCAGTGTGAACGAAGGTGAGAGCAGAATTAAGTCTTGTTTAACTAGGCTACTCATCATCCGGCATTGCTGACGTTTCATACAGTACATTCAGCAGAATATAAAAGTCTAAACTGTTCTGTAATACCGTACCGTTGCGGCCAAAGTTAATCATGATGTCAGCCTCTCCATCCATGAGGCGGGTGAACTTGAGTGGGGTGACGTCACTCCACACTTTGAAGGCCCTTAAGAAGGCGTCATCAATAGTCTCCTCGTCTAGGTCAGGAGAGTGGCCTAGAATCCTGAGAGGTGGAACACAGAGAGGAGAAGAAACTGAGGAGGAGACTCATTAAAACAGCTCATCCCTGGCTGAAGATGCGCTGCATCATACATCTTACATAATGGAATATTACTGTGCGATTGACTAGGTATGCTTGAGGAAATGCACGTAATGCAAGCAGAGGGACCAATGTCAGCATATAAAACCCTCAAACGTGAGATTCACCTATGTCAAAATGCAGAAGACAAAAGCTTGTACACTCCACTCTTCTATTTACAGGACAAAAGCAATAGAGCAGAGCTTTCCTAAACCCCCCTTCTGGACAAAAAGTCCATCAGTCTTCAGGCCTTGCCTATGACTCATGTGGTTAGAATGCTTCATGAGAGAGTCCAGCAACTAACCCCTGCTATGTGAGTCTGTCTGAGCATTACAACCCTCTGTCTCTTGTTGTTTTGGTTAACTTCTCCCCATCTTTGTTTTTCCCATGGTGCATACAGTGAGTCTGAGTGGTCATGAGGACACAGAAAGGGCTGATGTAAACAACAGAACTTTACTCTCTTCTTAACCTCAAATTAAAAATATCAAAACAAGCACACATTGTACAGGAATCTTGGAGTTAGCAGATTGTGGTTGGGTTGGTGGGCAGCACATAGTTGAGGTTTTCATCTCCCCAAAACAAGCTGCAGGGGCTGGAGGAGTCATTTCCTTAGTTCAGCAGTCAGCACATTGCACAGCAACATAGGGAGTTATATGGAGTACAACCCTATTGCACAACTCCCTATACCAAAACACTCTTTGGGCCAAACGAACATGTTTTGACCACTGACCTGTAGGTGATGGCGTTTTGCTGCCACTTGGGTTTCCTGTGGAAGAAGTTGTATTGGGCAACATCAGGAACTCCACAGCGGGGCTTCTTCATGATCTCCACTGTCTTGGGGTCGATCTCGCCCGTCTCTTGTAGCGAGAAGAACTTCTGCATTTTCTTCAGGGTGTCCTTCAGCACCATGAGATTACATCGGTCTTGTGGGCAGCCATAGAACTTGTTCAGATAGTGCTGCAGAAGGGAATAAAAGAACAGCCTATGAGTTGATATAGGATCTATTCTGATGCCTTCCTATTCTATATAGTGCATTCATCCATGTAGACATACTGTATCAATGAATACATGAACATTTGTGTGCATTACACAATGAAACATCTCCACTGGGCACAGATGTCAGTTCAATGTCTGTTCCACTTGGTTCAATGTAATTTCATTGAAATGAGTGGAAACAATGTTGATTCAACCAGTGTGTACCCAGTGTGTATCCAACGATCAGGTCTGAAGCCAAAACATTATGAGTTTCATGAATGATGTCATTTTAAAGTAATTCACAAATGGTCGAATGGCATTTAAGTTCTATCTTCCTGAATTAATTGAAAATAACCGATAAAGTAGTTTGAAGCGAAAGTCACATTACATTCCCACTATGAAAAGTTGTTTATGGAACACTTACCAGAGCCACTTCTTTGTCTGTTTTTGGACTATCGTCTCCTGGGAACTTGATAATGGGCGAGGGAGCTGCAGAGGTTTTCTGGAGAAAGGCGATTAACTGTACCAAAAACACTTTGAGGACAAGGTGTCGGGGGCTAAATGCCGTGTGGCACCCCATCTTTCCCCGGTGGAGAATCGCTGTGTATGTAATCAGGATGGAGAAAAACAGAACGCTTCTGGGCTGGATGTAGTCCTCTTGCTTTATCTTCTCCTCAACGGGACATTCTGCACTGCAACCCAGGTCTGTTAACTCAGTTGTGCTTACACATACAATTTTTTATGCTGCTTGCCACGGGAAGTATAGGCTACAGACTGCGCAGTCTCCCCAAATCGGGGAACGTTGGAGAAATGTAACCGGAGACCTGTTCTAATTACGAGTTTACTGCGTAATTCCTAGCCTCCCTTGGTCTATTCGTTGTATCTGCGCATACATTGAAGCGGGTACAATGATGGCACGAATCCAGCATAAATAGTAGATAGATTGACAATGAAACCAAACAGATAGGGAAAATTCAGCATAAAGAGCGCGCCTTTCTAGGTTACCGACGAACAGAGGCCATGGGACTACAGGGAATGTCTTGTAACGTTTCGATCACAGTACGCAGCATCATCTGGATATGTATTCAACTTCTCGCTACCAATTCTGTCAAGCCGTCTACGCATACAGTTTGACGCATACATTCGATAAATCCAACGTATGCACCACACAGAACGCACCTTCTGCTACCATTTCTGTCAAGCCATCTATACATATAGTTTGATGCATATGTTCAATAAATCCAACATATGCACCACACCGAACGCACTGCATCTACCTCTGCAACGCAATGCTGCAAGACAAATGTAGCTTTCATTGGAAATGAACTTAATTCTGGTGTACCAAAATGCAGTGACTCTGTCGGTGTGTTCGAAACATAAGTTTTAGCAAATGTTTATGAGCTCCTATACACCGCATTCATCCACTCAGAGGACCAAACCCCAGATCATGACATGAAATAAGGAAAGAGACAAATGTTGCGTCAAAACAACCACTTTAACAGTGACAACGAAATTTGTAGCGTGTAGCCTAATATTGCTAGAAATAGTTAAGTTTAACAAAATGTTAAAACCACTGAAAAAGTTGGAACATGAGTTCAAAGGCGCTCTATAACCAGGCCCTGACGTTGAGAGTTCACCTGTTCTGTCCTGGATCCAGCGCCTCTTTTAAGACATTTGTGATTATGTTAGCAAAATGCCTACAAAAGCCGTTAGCAAAAATGTTTACCTGACACCTGTTGCTGCAAGGAACAGTACATTTTGTATCCTAGGCCTAGGTGTGGCTTACTACTTCATTCTTAGAGAGAAAGGTGCTATCTTGAACCTAAAAGTTATTCAGCTGTCACCATAGGAGCACCCTTTGAAGAACCATTTTTGATTCCAGGTAGAACCCTTTTATTTCCAGGTAGAACCCTTTTGAGTTCCATGTAAAACTCTTTCCAGAGCGTTTTAAGGAGTTCTACCTGGAACCAAAAAGGGTCCTACCTGGAACCAAAAAGGGTTCTCCTATGGGTCAGCCGAAGAACCCTTTTGGAACCCTTTTTCTAAGAATGTACCTTAGCAAACTTAGACCGCCTACTAATACTGTTTCTTACCATAACAAAAAATACTATGTTTTTTAATGTTATGTTGACCAAAAAAATATGTATAGCTTCAAATCATGATAAGAAAAGCAATGTTGCTCTCATAGACTAGGCTACATCAAGCACTAGCTATATCAAGCACTAATTCCATGTGAACATGTCATGGAATGCACTTTATTCTGCTCTTTTTTTCACAGCTTCTGAGAGTTTGCTGTTGGACCTTTTGCTGTTCGGACTCTCATGGTGAACAGTGGTGCCAATGCCAACCAATGGATGCAAAGTAAATCATCCCTTAATCTCTTCACACAGCCTCTGTGCTGATCTTGTGCGACTGTCTTTTTATTTCAAAATGTGCCTCTTGGAAAATGTATTATGGAGAATAAATGATAATCTTGGAAAGTTAGCAGTCTATAGCAAAACGAAGGCATTTTCATAATTCAACCATGATGGTGACAATACATCATCTCTAGTGTTGTCATGGAGATTAGAGCCGATATATCGATATCGTGTGACAATCCCACCGATAACCGATATTCAAAAAAGTTAATCTCATGCTTATCTGAACACTTGTGGCCATTATCATGATGTCATTATTGTCACTGTGTAAGAAATCAACATTTGAAGCTAATTTCTTGGACAATTGCTCTTTTGGATGGCAATTTAAGAGAACTCAGTGTGGAACAATGTCACTTTTTAATTTCCTGCTGTAATTGGCAGATATATATATATCGGTATCGATAAGTTTTGTCCTCCCTAAAATCGCAATCCGACCCAAAACCCCAATTTCACATGGCCCAATAATAGGCCTATGTTCATAGGCTCCTCAGTATGACAGGGATGGTAGAGTATAGCAGCCTATACAACATAATGGCAGTTTGTTGAATGTGTCGAATGGCTCAACAATAGACATCGAGCAGCTTCTGCTTTGATCTTTTCCTTTCATTAGGACTTTACTTACATTTTGCATTTATTTAAGGAAACCACCAAAGACAGTCATAGGATGTAACCCACTACAACATTGAATACATGGAGGTCCTCTCAGTCTCAGCCAGATTATGCTCCATCTCTAAACTCTCAGTGTGATGCAATATGAGGTGAAAGGCTGACATCTGGTGGTCATGCTGTGTAAATACATTATGTACTTAAAGAAGTGTAGTCAGGAAAATCATGGGGAACTATTTAATTGGGCACCACACAAGGCAACATAGACTTTGGCTAGCTGTCATTATCTCACTTAGAAATGTGTTTTGTTTAAAGACATAGTAATTCTTGACTCTTGTTTGCTACCTTTGTTTCCATACAGTATTGAACCAATGGCAATCTTGGCCCATATCATCAAGCTGAATGCAGTCCCATTAACATCGTATCCTTGAGCTGTTGTTATACTCTAGAACAGATATATAGTAAGTAGCCTTCCACGAGCCAGAGCAGCTCATAGGAGCAGGAGTCTGCCCTGTTCGGTGAGGCAGCTTGATGTACAACTACACCCCCTGGACAAGACACTAATCTATCTATCTCCTTAATGCTAAGTGCCAAGCAGTGACTCAGTCGGGGATCGAACTCCCAACCTTCCAACAGACATTTAACCACAATGCCACTGAGTTGGTATAGATAAATAGGCCAATAGTATTTGCTCAAATTGAACCTCCTTGATGCTTCATCATGAAAGGGTTGTGGATTTGTATCATTTCCCTCTAGTGGCTGAACAAAGCCATGCATCTCTTTCTCATCAGTAGCTCACATAGAGCAACACTAGGCCAGCCGCATCACATAGGCTCAGGATCTCTAAGAGATATCCTAACTCCATTTGACATCTCTTTGTTTCTCCTATCACTGTGGATTACCCCTGACAGTATGACTGTGGACTGACTCCTTAATAGAGGAAGCCAAAGGACTTTACCCAGAGATCTGACAGACAGACAGACGGATATACTGTAGCTAGCAAATAGGATTTCTGTGGCTTATCTCACAAACCAATTTCCTGTGCTTTTAGCCAAGAGTACAGTTAATTTTTCATAGCATAGGCCTGTTTGTGGCTAAAGCAGAGTAAATGTAACATCAATTTGCCTACAATATTCTGGGCCTGTCACTGCAGAGCAGGGCTTCATTTCATGCACTGATACATGCAGCCATCTGCGCAGACTGACACGCAGGGAGTGGGACACACACACACACACACACACACACACACACACACACACACACACACACACACACACACACACACACACACACACACACACACACACACACACACAGATCTCTCACATCTCTGACAAATAGAGAGGGATGCCCATTAAATGTACATGCACCCTGCCTTTTCCAAATAGAAAATGCTGAGGCGTGTGAACTTGGGTAACAGCTAAGTGAATGCCTTTGTGCATATGAATGCAAATTTGCGGGGGATACGGGCATAAAGAGATTGAGATGATAAACTTTGATTTGCATGTAAATTGTTTCTTTTATTCTCTGTTTGTTTACTGCCACAGCTCCTTTAGATTGAAGGCAGCGACTCTCAAGTTCTCGCTCCTCCATGTGTGTGTGTGTGCGTGCGTGTGTGTTCTTGTTGTTTTGATTGCAAATGTCTGCATGTGTTGATTCCCTCCTTTGTATTTTATGTCGTCTTGATGGTTGACTTTTAAAGGGAAACAAACCTGATTGTAATAGAATATGCCATATAGTACTTCTATCATTTACAATATATAACTTCATACATAGCACAGGGCCTAAACATAAGCATAAACATCCCACATATATTTGATTTAATGGCTAGCAGATATTTTATTTTCATAGGGAAGATGTTCAGTTTGTGTGCAATATGCTTACTCTAGTCTTCTCAAATCAAATTGTATTTGTCACATGCTCCAAATACAACATGACCTTACCGTGAAATGCAAACTTACAAGCCATTAACCAACAACGCAGTTCAATAAATATAGTTAAGAAAATATTTACTAAATAAACTAAAGTATAAAATGAAAAGTAACTCAATTAAAATGACAATAACGAGGCTATATATAGGGTTACAGCTTAGTCAATGTAATTTGTACATGTACAAAATGACATGTATTTAAGTATTTTTGTTGTAGTAGTAGTGACATTAACATTAGAATGTTCCAAAAATTTGAATTTAAGTCAAATGTTTGAATTATATTTTTTCATATATATTTTTTTAAGTGTGCATGAAGGTGTCTGTAATAGAAAAAAATCCAAATAGAAAACGGTGGGGGAGTGCCAAGATGGAGGCGCGGTGGCTTCAAAACATCGCCCCTAGTCAGTCATCTAGTGTATGTATAAATCACTGGATGTGACAAGGGATGGGAATGGGACAGACTGGACAGACTGGACATGAAGGGTTTCTTCTACTGTATCAAGCCTCTCCAGCGGTACTTGGTCTGCTGCAGTACTACTGATTGACCCCAGTCCAACAGAAGACACACACACACACACACACACACACACACACACACACACACACACACACACACACACACACACACACCATTCCTTTGGTCCAGTGGCTCTTCTTAGAAGCCATGCAGATCCTCTGATGAATCACCAAACCTCTTCATGATTCTCTAAACGTCCAACATGGTAAAAGTCACAGTTCCTCTACATACACTTCCACTCTCTCCTCTCACTCAAAGTTGTAGAGAGGTTCTGGTGGTAGTAGAACTTAGAAGGATGGAGTGGCATACACAGCTTTGAGTGAAACAGACTGGGACTGGGAAAGCCATGTCCCTCCTTGCATGCCTTAGTATTCGAGTCGATGTGGTGAAATGGAATCGTAGTTGTTATGTTGAGAGCAATTAAGACTGACGCAGAGAGGTTGACAATCAGTCTGGTAGGATTGGTTGTTTGAAATGATTAAGCAATGGTTGCTGAGTAAACAAAACCCAACATCTTCCCCCTGACCAATTCATTTATTTTAGGTAAGTTAAGATGGCTAAGCCCTGTGTTAGCGAATAGTATGACACATATTATATCACTCAGTTTGAAACATTGTGATGATGAATTATAGAACATAAATCCATTATCTTGGACATATTTTATTTATAAGCCCTCGAAGACACTTCAGCACTACTGGGTCATTATTGTTGCATATTGTGTCACTGCTCCTCTCCACACCTGGGTTCAAATACTATTTAAAAACATTTACAATCCTTTATATGTACTTGGTTGAGCTTGCCTGTCACAATTAACCAATGGAATAGTCCCAAAAGTGTAAACCCTTCCCATCTGGCACTTTTATATTATACACTTTTATTAATATTTCACGTATTTGAAATATTTCAAATAGTATTTGAACCCAGGTCTGCTCCTCTTGGATGCTTGCAACTACCAAAGTTCGTTGAAATGCAATGAATCACAGCTTTTGACTGACTGACGTGTTGTATGTGAAATCTGAGTGCCCGGCCCAGAGAGCAACATGAACAGAATTGTTTTATTTAATGCTTTTCCCCTCCATTCTGTTTCTCTTTTAGTGTTGACGTGTAAACACTGATGCAATAACGCATTCCATTATAGCGCTGAGATGAAGAGACGTGCGTCTCGTCTCCCATGGCTCCTCCATCTCAATAATAGGTCAACAGCTGTATTTAAAAAATGTATACATTTTTGGCAGTTGCAAAGGTTAGCAGCGGTGGCAGCTCTCCGAGATGCAATTAGAGCTCAGATCAGCAGTGAATCTCTATGGAGATGAGGTGGCTTTGATGAGTGCAGCATGTAAATGATTTGTATTGTGTTTATAGGACAAGGGGCCGACCCTGGCCCTGCGTCACTACCAGGCAGAGATCCTCATGCTCCTGCTGCTCCACCCTGTGGTGGGGCCTCGCAAATACACCTCATAGAAATGACCAAGAGAGAGCAAGGCATCAGAACCTAGTCTTTGGGCTTTATTCTCTCTCTCTCTCTCTCTCTCTCTCTCTCTCTCTCTCTCTCTTATTTGTTTTCTTCCTTAACCTCCATGACTGTCAGACAACAGGGATTTAGATTAGGCATCAGAGTTTTTAACGTGAAGTAGTACATATATCATTTTGTCATCTCAATACAAGACAGATTAACAATCAGAATCAGCACCACTAGGCAATGATGGCACTGTTGGGCCTGTATGTATATGTTTTAGAGAAATTCAAATATTGATGCCTTTTTCACGACTAAGACAAATTACTCTCAAAAGATATCCCAGAGAGGTACGTACCCGGACATGGAAATGAAATATGAATGGTTACCTTGAATTGCTTTTAGTAATTGTAAAATATTCAAAGTGGTATTTATGGAATGGAAAGCCTCACTCCCCTGCTTGCTATGCACAGGCTGGCAGGCTGACAGTAGGGGATTAATCTTTCAGTGGTTGTTCTGATTCGGCCGTCACAGAAGAAAATGAATAGCCTGGATAAGTCATGTTCAGGTTTGGATGTACCTGCACCGCTGGTGAGGGATGTGAATGAAATATGATGGAAGTGAGTGAAAGCATTCTGTCTGACAGTCTGACAGTTCTAAGAGCTCTGCTGCAGATTAGCTCCTGATGCTGTTTGTACATGTCAGGTGGGGACAGGGGAAATTGTGTTTCTAGTGATTACTGTTTGTGAAGGAAATTAGCATGATGAGTAGAAATTACATGTAGTCAATCAATGGTCTTAATGTCTTTACCTGTGGCCTGTGTATGATTTAAAGAGCATATCACATTTTGTTTTAAAGAGCTATAATGTATTTTCCAGAGTCCTATTTCTGATCTCAAGCTAGTAATTCAGCTTCCTTCCTTCTTCAAAAGATTGACATATGTCATAAGTGCTTTGTGATAGAAGAACACATGTGAGATTCCTTATTTTAGTAAATGCGCTCCAGTTGTTAGGTTTGACCTATAGTAAATCTCATGAGAAAAAAAATCATGGTAGAATAGTAACTACCTGTATGACTGACTCTTAATGGAGGGTATGTATAGGAACTCTAGAAGGACATGTTCCCAGGCCCCATTACCTTGTCTCTGGGGACAGGGAGAGCAGATGCCGAGGCCCAGGCTAGGAGAACACAAATCCCTCTTTGAACATGAGGTGGTGGAGCATCTCTCTAATCCATTCTCCCTTCTCTCCTTCTTTCCAGGGGGCTCGTATCATCACCTGGCTGGCACTAATGTATTCCAACCCTAGTCTGTCGTCTTCATAATGTGTTGTTTTTTGTGTGTGGGAGTGTGACGTGTGTGTGGGTGTGCGACACTGTGTGTGGCTGTGATTGTCCTGTGATTGTGGTGTGTGACACTGTGTGTGTCTGTGTGGCTGTGATTGTGCTGTGATTGTGATGTGTGTGACACTGTGTGTGTCTGTGTGTGCTTAGTGGCTGAGATGACCTCATCATTGAGTATAACCTGTCTGCCTCTCTCTAGTCTACTGCGAGGTCTCCAGCAGCTTGTCCCTCAGGCTCTTAATTCAGAGAATGTGTAATACACCCAGGTAAGCAGGTTTAATCTGCTTTGGGCTTGCATACAGAGCAGACGGAATTTGATTTGATTTGATGTGTATCTACCCGCTTTACATCAAACAGCACATTTCAACAGCTGGGCTCAATATGAGTTTTGACATGTTTTTTTTCTCTTTTCTTTTAAACTTAAATCTCCCTCACATCCGAACTGGTTCAAACAAATCTCCCTCAGTCACCTTATTGGCCCTGCTTCCTGGAAAAACGTAATAGCTTTAAAGCTCAATATGGCATTGTTATGGTTTCGTACCCTCTGTCACAAATTCCAGACAGAAGTGAATTTCCTATTCCCTGTCAATAACACCCAGAGTATCACCTCTGAAAGTGAGGAAGCATGATTCAATAAACCTGTCACTTATTTTTTTCACTTTGACCCCTTGTTACCCTTGTTAGTCCAGGGGAGTTGGATTACCGTTGCTTTTCCACCATGCATGTAACCTTTATAGCCTTCCCAAGAAACAGAAACACATCAGACTGGCTATATCAGTTCCTCTTTGGCCTACACTGTCCACACACCCCAGTCATTGTGCAACTGTTTTCAGGCCTCTCTCAGAATCACACACTGGTAAAGAAGTCGCCTGTGCTGGACATTTTTAATGTTTGTGCTTTTCTAATAACAAATTTCTGTGTTCTATTCATGTGCTTTTCTAATAACCATTTTCTATGTTCAAGCAAGTGACTGACTGAAGGAAGCCTCACTATCAGTATCTGCAATTTGGCAGTACGCCCAGACCTTTGTTTTGAGAACAAAAGATATCTCAGTTTCAAGGTCTCGGCTTAGAGAGAGCCTTGTGAGGTATTGGTCTGTCACATGTTATGAGCCAGTATTGGTCAGTCACATGAATGAAACAAAACATTAATGATGAATTAATTATGCTAAATCATGCAAATATAACTTGTCTGTGTATTGCCGTATACAGTATAAGACAACTGCTGGGACTGCCCCAGCAGAGCTCCTGATTGACATGTGTACTATGGTGCATTGAGTTGGTTGGAACCTCTCCAGCGTGCTCATAGTAATAAAGGTTGATTCATTTAAGATTGACTTTGAGTGTACCTGGTTGTAATTTCCGTGACGCACTGTATATATATATATATATATATATATATATATATATATTTTACCTTTATTTAACTAGGCAAGTCAGTGAAGAACACATTTTTATTTACAATGACGGCCTACCCCAGACGATGCTGGGCCAATTGTGCACCACCCTATGGGACTCCCAATCACAGCTGGATGTGATACAGCCTGGATTCAAACCAGGCACTGCAGTGATACCTCTTGCACTGAGATGCAGTGCCTTAGAGCACTGCGCCACTCGGGAGCCTTATATCACTGATTCACTTTTAGTCACGTAGCCTTAAACCAGTGGCCTTGTTGATCCAGATACTATTACTGATCATGCAGCTCTTCAGACTGCAGAGGCATGCTACTGGATGTTGTCACCACAGAGACTGGCCTGGCCTGGCCTGCATGGTAGGTTATGAAAACAGCATTGTGTTGTGATGCGTGTTAGCAGGCGGCGGCCCGGAGGTGGTTCCATGTATGAGCCAGTGTTCTGGTCATGGAAGCCCATGCCTCCTCCTATTTCTGCAGCCTGTGATCTAGGATCTGGGTCCTGTTGTATAGGCCTGCCAGTCTGTGGCCCGTAGGCCCCCTCTCTAACTAAGCACCAGATGGCACGCCACCTCTCTCTCCTTTCTCCGCCCGCCCGCCAGGGATGTTAGTTTACAGGATATTGGAAAAGACCTGTGTCAGGAAGTGGAGGCCCACAGGCCATTGTGGAGCGGAGGTGGTGTTGCTCTAGATTACTGTATCACCTCTCTCTCTCCAGGTAACAGCAGAAGTTGTGTCTGATGGGTGACAGGTTTGTGTGTTTGGGGGATTGTAAAGCACTGGGATCAGAGCCTTGTGTTGAGCACAGGAGGTTGGTGGCACCTTAATTGGGGAGGACGGGCTCGTGGTAATGGCTGGATTCGTGAAATGGTATCAAACACATGGCTTGATGCCATTCCATTCGCTCCGTTCCAGCCATTATTATGAGCCGTCCTCCCCTCAGCAGCCTCCACTGGTGTTGAGATACCCAAATATAAGGATGTCTTGAATGAACTCTCTATATCTATATAATAAAGATAGGTTGTGTATTATGCTTTTGCGTTATGTCTGTGTAGTAGGTTTGTGTATTGGGTTTGTGTAGTGGGTTTGTGTAGTAGATTTGTGTAGTAGGTTTGTGAAGTAGGTTCGTGTAGTGGGTTTGTGTATTAGTTTGTGTAGCAGGTTTGTTATCCTCTAGTTTTCAGTGCATGTTTCTTAGTTGTGGTATGAACATTTTATTTCTATGTAAAATAACTAAAGGCACATGACAGGCATGTTAGACAGAGTGTATTTTATCTTTAATATGGGAACGTGACAGGGAATGAAATGAATCAGTGCTCTGTGCTAACCCCAGCAGCATTAATATGCAACCCGGATTGACGGCCTAACTGTAATTTATATGATATTCCCAGAAGAATCATTATTATTCCCAGGTCTTGGCAGGAACATTTGGCCTATAAAGAAATTAACTTTGTCTCTTTGCTAAGTACACCAATACATCAGGCTGTAATCTCTTCCATAGATGAATCATATTTCATATTACGCAAGGCGAATGTATTCATATTGCATATTTTTCTAATTTCTCCTGTCTGACCATCTGTATGTATTTAGTCTTACCAAGATGAATCCTCTGATCCTATTGGGTCAGGACTGGAGGCAGGTGTTTTGATTACACCAATAGGAGTAAATAAGAGCTGGTGTCAGGACGTAATCCTACACATCATTTTTTATATCTCTGTAATATATCAGGGACAGTGATTTCCCTCACCAACAACATTGTTAGACCCGCTTTGGTGATTACGGTGTGTGTGTGTGTGTGTGTGTGTGTGTGTGTGTGTGTGTGTGAGTGTGTGTGTGTGTGTGTGTGTAGTGTGTGTGTGTGTGTGTGTGTAGTGTGCGTGTGTGTGTGTAGTGTGTGTTTTGAACAACGGTGAATGGGTGGGGGTGGACAATATGCCCTGAAATTTCCTACAGCATTGTGAATATCACTGACGTATGAAATTGCACTCTGTGTCCTCAGATCAGAGTGCTTAATCATTTAAGAGGACCAATCCTTGAAAGGATTACAGGGAGGGGGTGAGAATGGGGAAGGCAGGGGGTGAGGAGGGGTTTGAGAGAGGTGGGAGAGGGGGGATATTGAGGCCTATTGGGTTTGAGAGAGGAAAGTGCAGAGGTCACAATTCTACATTGCCTCTGTTGACCCAAATTCTACAATAACCTGATTTTCCCAGGAAATGGAAGTATTAATTCTGATCTCTTTTCTCTGGTTAAATGTGTAACCTTTTTGATAATAGTACTACTCAAGACGACTAGATGATGAAATTGGTCAGGTCAGGTTATGTATGATTTGAGGTTTACTTGACACAGGTTGTGCACAATGTGCACACTCACCTAACAGCAAACAACACTATCTGCAGGTACAGTATGTTTGTTACTGTATGTCCGCAGTCTTACAGTACATTTGCACTCTGCAATTCACTGATGTTCTACACTTGTCTGGTCTTCCCTAAGGCATCTCCCCTAGTGTTAGACAGGACGTGTAGATGGAGGTACAGACAGATTGCTACTGGTGTTAATGTTAATGTAAACGATCGGCCTGTCAGGCAGAGCTTATGTTTCTTAATCTCCTGCTTCTGCCTTAACATGATCAAAGTGATGCAAATAGAAGCCTGTATTGATTTACGGCACCAGGCCTGTTTATGCATTTATGTCACCTATCTGCAGTTCCCATCTGTGTTTTAAAAGTCCTGTAAAACTGCCTGGAACCCATAGATGTCAGTCTCCGTAAAGCAGTGATTCTCTGGCCCCATGGGTCGCATGTTCCTGTCACAATTAGGTTATGAGTGAGGATTTAGATACAGGCAGATGATTATTTTGACCTTATGTTTGGTTTGGGTTACAGATGGGATGCTATTCAGACTATAATCCCCCAGTTCCTCATCCTGTCAACCTTTACTCATACCCTACTTTCTGTCTGATGTGTTACAACATACAGTAAAATACCCATATTGGGTCTTCATTTGAGCCAGTTTGCTATAGTAGGAAAATAATCCTGCAGCAACAGGAAATATGAATTATTATGTGGATTATATTTAATTGACATTTTTGTAGGGGTTGATACATTTTTTTGTAAGGGAAAATCAAGTCTGAAATTTTAAAGTGGAAATTACAAACTTCAGAAGCCTTTATAAACCTCAAATTCTCTACACGTTTGACATTTCCTGCATTCCAGGAAAGTTCTAACTCCCAGGCCCAGCGATCTGAACAGCACCCATAGACTCTCTAACTCCCAGGCCCAGCAATCTGAACAGCACCCATAGACTCTCTAACTCCCAGGCCCAGCAATCTGAACAGCACCCATAGACTCTCTAACTCCCAGGCCCAGCAATCTGAACAGCACCCATAGACTCTCTAACTCCCAGGCCCAGCAATCTGAACAGCACCCATAGACTCTCTAACTCCTGGGCCCAGCAATCTGAACAGCACCCATAGGCTCCTCTATCTCCCAGGCCCAGCAATCTGAACAGCACCCATAGACTCTCTAACTCCCAGGCCCAGCAATCTGAACAGTACCCATAGACTCTCTAACTCCCAGGCCCAGCAATCTGAACAGCACCCATAGACTCTCTAACTCCCGGGCCCAGCAATCTGAACAGCACCCATAGGCTCCTCTAACTCCCAGGCCCAGCAATCTGACCAGTACCCATAGACTCTCTAACTCCCAGGCCCAGCAATCTGAACAGCACCCATAGACTCTCTAACTCCCAGGCCCAGCAATCTGAACAGCACCCATAGGCTCCTCTAACTCCCAGGCCCAGCGATCTGACCAGCCACAATGAACTCTCTGTCACAATAAGGCATGCTGATTAGGACAGCCATTGCAGGAAAATGAAAATGAATTCATATGGCTCTGGAGAAGTGTCGTATGGAATTGTTGCCAGCCAGGGTCAGCCTTCCAGACGGATAGTGTATGCAAAGTAATTCATCCACTCGCATTATCCCAATAATGATATATTTCAGGGATTATGAATTGGGATGTTTCCTCGCTACAACGCTTTAAGTTATATTTAGGAGAGGGGCGTTAAGATTACTGCTGCCCTTTAATTTCAGAGACGGAGCACGTTGTCACCATCTGCATGAAATCTTATTCTAATAGCAAAGAGCAATTTGTGGGGTATAATCACCTAGGCGACCATTACACCAATGACCCGGCCCGCCCGCCTTCCAATCACATTCTTCAACAGAGCGTTTAGTGCCTTTGTGGGGGAATGTGTCGTGCGTTAAGACTGGTTGAATTAGAAAAGAAAAATGAAAGAGTGGAATGATTTTTATTCATGTGAATTCCTCTCATGGAACATTACTGCACTTCATTGCTACCTTTGGAAATGTATGCAGAATGAGAAACTTATTCATTTCCAACTGCTTCTGCATGATTGTATAGCCTCTCCTCTTCTCATTTTTCACGTATTAACTAACAAATGTGTTTTTCTCTTTGCAATATATCCTGTGATCAATCATTGATTCTTATAACAGTCACACTTTGTTGCAATATGTTTTCATATCTGCAAAAAAGTAGCTGAGTGTAGGTCTAACATGTCAAAGTAGTACTGTACATGTCAAAGTAGAAAGTCTATTCCCGCTATAGCTCTGTGAGTGGGCAGTGTATAGCCTTCTATATCAGATTTCCAGCTTCAGTAAAGGTGTGTATTTTCCACACGCTAGGCCCGTCAATCAGGTAGTGTGTGTGTGTGTGTGTGTGTGTGTGTGTGTGTGTGTGTGTGTGTGTGTGTGTGTGTTCGTGCGTGGATGGGTGATGCCCGTCAGGTTCCTAATTGATGACTGGTGGGTGAGTATCGGAAGCAGTCAGCTGGCAGCTGAGGAGAGATCCGCTGGTAGGTTGGTACCCCCTTCTATCAGATGTTTCTTTGAACCTCCAGATTAGGAGGTGCAGACACACGTTTAGACGCCACATGGGGGAGCACAGCAGTGTCGCCCTGCACCCCCTCTCCTTCCTTCCTCTGGTCCAAAATCCAGGGACCCCGCGGCATACTACAAAGGCAACAGTTGAGTCTAAAGACGGGAAATGTCCCACTGTTTTTCTCCCAGCAAATATGTCTACCCTGTGATTCTTGGCTTTAGTCTCTAAATGGAAACAGTGTTGTTTCTTTTCTTTCACACTACAGCCAGCAGCTAGAGTAGAGTGCCAGAGTAGTTTCCTCAGGATCTGTTTGAGCCCTGCGTCGCCCCCTAGTCTGCCCCCGCCTGGCCTTCATTAGGCCTGCTTATTGGTCACAGACTAGACTTGTGTGTTATTCCTCACGCGAAAGGTGCCGAGGAAATTGCTGAGTCCTATCGGTCGTAAGACATCTCCTGGCTGCGATTTCCTGGGTTTGCTTTGCACGCGTGGCCGGTGTCTGCCTGCCCGATGGCAGGGGGGATAAAGAGAGCTTACAGAGAACTGGGGCTCAGACTGGCCCTGGCAGGCCCCTCACACACCACACAGGCCTCAGCCTCACTGGAACCTGATATCGGCACATCATCAGTGGGCCGGACACACAGCCCTGAGGGGCTCCACTCACTCTGTCCTATGTTTGGCTTTGCTAACCCTTGTACCTTTGAAAGTTCCTGTGCTCACACTTACAGGAAAATACAGAAACAATATATAAATTAATGTGCTGAATGTAAACATCATGTTTTAATGTAGTTAGTAGATTATTGTTAGATGCTTTTCAAGCTCACACACTGCATTATTTGTTTACTGCTAATGCAGTCTGCTATGCATACAAAATGTGCTCCGACAACTTTAGGCCTATTCATCATGGGAACATATAACAATGCTAGAACATGCTTCCATACTGTGTTCCACCCTGTGTCAAGACTATTCGTGTACTGTGATCCAGTAATGGAAGTATGTCATGTCATTGCTATACTGAGTTTATGATGTGTGTGTGTGTGTGTGTGTGTGTGTGTGTGTGTGTGTGTGTGTGTGTGTGTGTGTGTGTGTGTGTGTGTGTGTGTGTGTGTGTGTGTGTGTGTGTGTGTGCGTGTGCGTGTCTATGTGTGTGTGCTCTGTGCCCTGGACGAAGATGAAAAGTTGTGTGGACTTGTAACCCCTCTTCCCCCGCCGGTAATCACCCGTGAGCCCTGTAATCCCTGGTGCATGCAGATGCTGCTGCCAGGAATATTACTGTTCATAATATTAATCTGCTCTCATATTCCTTTCTTTTAGCAAGATGAGGCTTCCTCACGCGCCATGTTCTTATGGGAATTAACTGTACTACAAGGGGATTCATCCAGAGTAGATTTCTCCTCCTCGTCAGAGAAGGGATCAAGCCTTAACCCAGCCTGAGGTCGTTTCAGTATCAGTGATTTAAGGAACGGAACACCCCCTCGCAACACCGTCCTCACATCTCCATATCCTCATAAACACTCCTCAGAGACATGAAAGACGACGTTCCTCCACAGTAGGGACTCTCTCCAATCCACGTCCCGGCCCACATGAATCATGTCAGCTGAATGCCGATCCAGAGGGAGGTGGGCTAAAGCTGCTTTAAGGTGCTATGTCGTCCTCCCAGCAGGCTGTGATACCTGGCTTAGCAGCAGGTAAACCCAGTACCACAGGCTGGGGACAGCTACTATTGTCTCCATCCAGCTGATCAAAGACACTGACACAGCACCCGTATCACTAGAACAGGAATGAATGGGAATCATCATCACCCAGGCAGATGGGTTCAGTTCAGGCGTGTGGTTGAAACCGCTTTCCATCATTTGGTTGTGTACTATCTGTTAAACATGTCTCCCGGAGGCAAGGTGGATTTGTGCTTTTTCATGTATCTTTGAACAACTGCCGGTCGAATGGTACATAAATGTATGAAGACTTAGTGAAGCTAATGACTGAAATTAGTTTAACCATGGAGTGGCTTTCATCTAGGTGTGATTACACTCATACTGTTAGCATTACTCAGTGTTGTACCTCTCAGTCCCCCTCTCTCTCTTGTTTCATCACTGTAGTGGAGTGAGTTCATCCACAGTGCTGCTTCACATCACAACACAGTAACTAATAATTGCTTACAGATATGTGAGTGGATCTGTAGTCTTGCGAGCTGGAACAACAACCACAATCCCACAGTCCCACTGTCCTCAAATGGCTTCCTACTGTTTATTAGTTGATGGTTTCCTTCCTCTGATGGCCTGTGCATGTACTTGCATGAAATGTTTGACTTGCTGTGGAATTGGATGCAGTCAGTCCACTGTGGAACAGACTGGCGGGTGTATATATAAATGCAATCAGGAAGGGGAGGTGAGATGCAGAGTGTGTGTGTGTGTTTATGTGTGTGAGTGTGAGGTGCGACTGCGGAGCAGAGGTGGCAGTGGCGTGTGAAATCTGTTGGGCAGGATTGACAGCAGGATGACTAATACCTGTAAAATAAAATCTACCTCTGAGAGAGGAGATGATTCTCCTTTGTGTTTTACAAAACACCCTCCATGACACCGCTGAAGGATTGCTTCATCCCTGAGGAGAGAGAGAGAGAGAGGGAGAGGGAGGAAGAGAAGAGAGAGAAAACAAAGCCTATCCGAAGTTAGGCTGATATGATGAAGAGAGAGAGACAGAGCGGCCCAAAGCCGACACATTCTGATTGTTTTGATGTCTGGGAAACACACAGTCAATTATAAAGGCTCAGCGCATAGTAGAGCTGTTTGTTCTGTTTCCAGACAGAGCAGAACAACTCAACTGATAACTTGTAATGGAAAATCATTCTATTGAAACAGTGGAGCATTTACATGGCTCTACGTTGATGTATCGACTTCACTATGTAAAACCTAGGGAGTCGATTAGAACATCAACATTATTTCTACATTACCAGGATGTGGTTCCTTGCTAGATTTTGAAGGAATGGGACAAAGAAGAAAGGTGGAGGGATGTGTAATTTCCCCTATTGATCCATGATGTGAACTCGTGTTGGTCTGGGTGTAAATGACCTGGCACCTGGTAACCCCTGGCTTCTCTCTACAGGCATATTAGTCACCATTAGGTGCTCTGGGGTCACCTTGCTATGAGCTTCTTTTTCCCCGATGGAGGTGACATAGTCAGAGTGCCACTTTGCATAACATTAGACTAGTGTCTTAACCTTGAACCAGGAAAATCTATTCTCCCATAGTTAGTGAAGATTTCCAATGCACTGCTATAAGGCCTTTGGGATTTAACCATCACCATCGTCACACCATCTGACCCCCTATCTCCCTTTTATGCATATCCTGGCTGTAGCGTGGGTGGGTGGGTGGGTGGGTGGGTGGGTGGGTGGGCGGGTGTCCTGTTAGCTATCAGTATAAATGCAGACCACCAGCCATGCATCCACTGGGTAATTATTCAATTTCCAAGATAAATCTGGTGTATAGTGTCATATCCATCATGGCTGTCACCTCTTATACAGAGAGGTAGGGCACTAAATGGAAGGCTTTTTGCTCATATGCACTTCTATATAGTCATCAATTCTGAGCAGTCCATTCATTGTTTCGTTTGACAGACGGGAGCTAATAATGAACGATCAGCTAATGCCCCTCAAACTGAACAGAGGAGTCAGAGTGAGAACACAGAGGCCTGTGTGTGTGTGTGTGTGTGTGTGTGTGTGTGTGTGTGTGTATTTGATGGCATAATTCTGTGGGCACATACAGTATTAGACAGGGCCTGTTCCCATTTCTCTCTTCCATCCAGAGAGAGAATCCTATCCTCGTCTCCGCTTTCACGGTTGCTGTCCTGTGTCCTGTATACATGCAGACAATGTCCGAAATGTGTAACGATCAATATTTTGACCAGCTATCTAATCAAGAGAAACCACCTATAAACAAGTGTTAACAAAGGTTTCCGTCTGATACCAGCGTGGGTTACAGCGTGTATACATTGGGAATGGATGTGAAAACAGTGGTTTGGTCTTCAGACCGTGTCTACAGGGGGATCCTAAACCTTGTCCCTGCCTTGTTAGACAGTAATAAACATTGCTTGTCCACTCAGGAGCAACATGGGAAAAAGATTTAGGCGGAGGCAGTGGGATGATGTTTTTGTGATGTGTTGTTTTGGTGGACATCAGATTAGCGATGTTACTCTTGATGTAAAGCTAAAGAAAGGCTTTTGGGCTGATTGGGGTCACGGCAGGTTATGTGATGTACTGAACAGCTATATTCAGGCAGTATTGGGGAGATTTGGGGTAGGCTAAAAGATGACAACAATATTTCCTCTTTCCTTAATGTTTTTTAGGCACTAATGTTGTGAAATGTATTCAAAAGACACAACTGAGTCCTATGCTCAGTAATGTTATGTTGTGTCTTTTGAATACATTTTGGGACTATAGTGCATCAATGACAAATTATAATCTATTATTCAGGCATCAAAATATTGATGTAGACAAAATAAACTAAACAATGTTTTTAATACAAACATTGTATGACCTCATAAAATTATAAGCAAACCATGATTTTCTTTTTTACAAAGAAGAAAAATGTGATTGGCTCAGTCAACGACTTTCGTTTCTCAGAAAGATGGGTTTGTGTTGAAAAGGGGGGATCATTTTACTCCTATGATTGAAAAACAGCCTGAAAACATCCACCATACAACTAATGTGCTATTTGGTGCCAGATACAAGACATCTCATCTGACACTCTTTGATATTAGTTGTTCAACAAAAGAGGGAACGACAATTCATTCTAAAAAAGTGTAATTTAATGACATACACTGGCCTATGTATTAGGGATATTAGTTTAGAATATGGATACCCTCCACATCTACCACCTCCACAATCACACAATAGATAGCAATAGCCCCCGTGATGGTAGTCTAGGAGGCCCAGGCTGGCTGAAATGCTAAGATATGTCATGTGTTTCATGCATGGCTGCTCCTGATGTATTTACAGTAATTGATTCTTTTCAACGATTTCCAAAGCCGCCTTGAGATCCCGCTGGCTCTAGCTCTCTCTTGCATGTTTTAATGGGGAGTGCAGTCACGTCACGCATGGCTTAATTCCACAGATACGCACGCCACGGTGAGCCGCCTCTCCGGTAATTCAGTCTGGCCTTTTCACACGGAGGTGATCACCTCGCCCCTGGACAGGACACAGGGGTAACAGACACAGGGGTAACAGGGGTGCAGGGGGGCTGGGACTGGCCCCTAAAGCCCCATACTGTGGCTAATGCCCACACCACTCACACACACTCCTGATCTCTGGTTAATCCTTACACACACACACACTGATACACCCACCCACACATATACACTAATACACACAGACCTAGACACCCAACCATACATCTTCAACAACAAAACCTGTCATCATATTTTATTCTATGCCATATTAACATAGGTTGAGTAGTGACACTGTAAGGAGGTTCTTTCTCTAGATGTGCATTGTGTTGGGGTCACATGTGGCAGGTGAGATAAGATGGCTGGATCTTGACTGTTCCTCCTATGAGCATGAGAGAGGCCAATTCAGAATCTTGACTTATCAGAATGTTGATGAGGGACTTGAAGTCTTTTGTAACTCTTACATTCATTCAAATAAAACTGAGTGCAATGAATATCATCAACATAAATGATCAAATTTAACTCTATGAAGTTCAAGATAAGTTCAATCAAATTCCAAGATTGTTTTGTTTAGCTTTTGTTTGAAATGGCACACCTATATGTCATATTGTTCTAGAGTCTACAGTAACCTATATGTCATATTGTTCTAGTCTACAGTAACCTATATGTCATATTGTTCTAGAGTCTACAGTAACCTATATGTCATATTGTTCTAGTCTACAGTAAACTATATGTCATATTGTTCTAGAGTCTACAGTAACCTATATGTCATATTGTTCTAGTCTACAGTAACCTATATGTCATATTGTTCTAGTCTACAGTAACCTATATGTCATATTGTTCTAGAGTCTACAGTAACCTATATGTCATATTGTTCTAGAGTCTACAGTAACCTATATGTCATATTGTTCTAGAGTCTACAGTAACCTATATGTCATATTGTTCTAGAGTCTACAGTAACCTATATGTCATATTGTTCTAGTCTACAGTAACCTATATGTCATATTGTTCTAGTCTACAGTAACCTATATGTCATATTGTTCTAGAGTCTACAGTAACCTATATGTCATATTGTTCTAGAGTCTACAGTAACCTATATGTCATATTGTTCTAGAGTCTACAGTAACCTATATGTCATATTGTTCTAGAGTCTACAGTAACCTATATGTCATATTGTTCTAGAGTCTAGCAGTAACCTATATGTCATATTGTTCTAGAGTCTACAGTAACCTATATGTCATATTGTTCTATAGTCTACAGTAACCTATATGTCATATTGTTCTAGAGTCTACAGTAACCTATATGTCATATTGTTCTAGAGTCTACAGTAACCTATATGTCATATTGTTCTAGAGTCTACAGTAACCTATAATGTCATATTGTTCTAGAGTCTACAGTAACCTATATGTCATATTGT